>NW_015387003.1:311323-340314 GCF_001527695.2 Protobothrops mucrosquamatus | reverse complement strand
ATAATAATAATAATAATAATAATAATAATAATAATAATACAGCCATATTTTGACATGACTAAAATTATATCAGCAATATCTGCAGCCCGAGCTTTTATCATTCTGATGGCATTTTTTACTTCTTTTCCAACTCATTTGATACACTGATTGAATGCTTGCCCCTTCTCCAAAGATTCCTAGTGTGAACACATGTCAACTCCCACAATTAATTGACAAGCCTTTTGTTGGAAATCATAAAGAACTTGTGTATCTCAAATCAAACCACATTGGATAGAGTATGTTCATTATAAAGGAATCTTCTTCTTCTTCTTGTGCCATATCCATTATCGGACGTTGGCGATCATGTTGGCGATCCTGTTTTTATCAGCAGCCGCACAACAAAGTGCTCCTGAGTTTTGTAATATTTATTCTAATAGTTGCAAGGAAATGCAGTGTATGTAGGAATTCACATATATACCTGCTAATATTATTTAATAAACTGATGCAGAACTGACAGACCTATTCTGACGCTGAAATTGAAGAGTCATTCTTGCTTTAACTAAAGTTTCTGAATGTCATTCATAATCAAGGAAAATATATTATGCTTTATAAAGTTGAGGGATGTAAAAGGGAAGGCAAAGGATAAGTGGGGAACAAATGAACAGACACAGTGCATACTGTACATACATACATACTGTACTTTTATTTACTCCCCAAAAAATCACTTTTCCTGGTGAGAAACATATATACTGTATGTTTCTCAAAATTCACTCTTTGAACAGACAGCTTAGTATAAAAGGCAATGGAAGATCAATCTCTTATCATAGAATATTCCAGCCAGGGGTATTATCTCAGATAATAATCAGTTCCAACAATCATTTCTCAAATAATGTGTTATTTCCACAGAGATTTTAATAAATTGAGTCACAACAGATCCATAAGAGAGTTCTCTTTCTTTTTCATATTGCCAGCCACTAAAATTTCAAATATGCCTGACTTTTTCCCAGGTAATATCACAAACCTGAGGCTCTGCCCTACTTAATGCAGTATATTTATGCAGTTAAATTAAACCCTTGAGAACTGCAGTGATTTGAGGTTGAGTTTTAGCAAAGACAAATGTTTATACTATGTATTCATATTCTAAAACTGTTTTGTGAGACAACATGAAAAACACCCCATGTATAAGGAAGTATCCTGGATACTGAGAGTCAAATGAAAGATTGAAAATGATTTTGTCCAGCTGCTTTGTTCATAGTAAAAAAAAAATGCAACCTGGCTAGAGGGGAAAATGGGGACAAGGCGTATATTTAAAACAGCTGTCTCCACATAATTTTATATTATTGAAGGTTTCTAAAAGATTTGAGCCTTGAATCATTCTGCAAGTAGTAATAGTATATAAGGCAACTAGTTTCACATGATTTCTGAGACCACTGTGATTTAGCTTCAGAACTTGCACATGAGTAATAATTAAAATGGAAGTATGCATTTCTAGACAATTTACAATATTCTTCCATCGACTCACTACTATAGTCACCAAAAAAAACCCAAGATTTGAAATGTAAAAGCTATTAATATTTTGAAAATTAAGGCAAGTATTTGTCATATTTTTATTAAAAAAAACATATAGCTGAACTTTCATTATAAAATGTACAGTACTATAATATTTTCTACATTATATGCGCAAAAGATTTTGGTAAAGATGTTAAGTGTTTCATTTAAAAAAAAATACCTTAACCATAGATATTAGGTAGAAGCCATAATGATATTTATATATTTATCAAATTTAGACACCGCCCATCTCCCTGTCCAAGTGACTCTGAGCGATTTACAGTCATGATGCAAATGACTCAAACTGGTTCCATTAATGCAATGACATCACAATGCACTTAGCCTGCCTTCCGTTTGCTCCTATTGTGGACACCCAAGTATCTACCTTTAAAACATTTGCAGTTAGCATAATGGACCACCATGCATTTTGCCTTTGATGAGTGTAGTAGATTCAACATTTCATGCCACACACAAAAATGCAATGAATAATAAAGACTCTTGAAAACAAATACAAAGGTTAAGTGAAATGCTTTGATTCCATTCTAAGATTGCAGTTCTTAAAACAAATGTTTTATTACATCTGGAAGGAAAAAACATATCTTATTATTTGTTTAAAAAGTTACCCATTCTCCACTAATATTTAGAGACTGTTCTTCACAACTTAAGATATGTCTATCCTGTCATTTTGTTTCTGCTCTATACATTTCACAGCTTATAAATCAGATCAAATTTATTCACAGCCTTTTGTTTAACCTCTGTATGTTTTTGAAGCTGTAGAGGAAGAGAAGAAACTGCTGTATTAGGTGACATTTCTTCTGCAGATACATGGTTGAATTACAAATTGGTGTTAATTGTAATTCTTGCATGAACTAGTTCTTTTATTGCCTTTAGAGTGTTTATATATGGAAAACTATAAAGAGCTTATAATCGGTAAATATGTCTTTGCTGAAGAATTCTCTGTATTTTTAGCACATGGTAAAATCTTGCTGCAATGGATTAATTTTTTACCTGACCTTGGATTAGTGTCCATGCATCAAGGCTTTCTTAGGTTTTCCAATCACAATTCTCTAGTGAGGGGTAAAAGCGGTGCAGGTTTAAGCAGGCAAAATAAAGCTTGATGGCTAAACATTGGCCATCCTATTTTGTCATGTTAATTCTGCCTTTCCAAAGTATTATCTATTCCTTCATTTTATGTCATAAGATCCATTCAAACATGTTTTTGTTTTTAAAAAAAGTTTTGCAAAATAATCAGAAAACTCATTTAATTTTCACTTTTGCTTTATGCCTATAAAATATATATTGTAAAGAAAAGACTGCCTTCACATTTGTTTTATATGAAAATGCTTCTAATCTATCAAAACATATGGAGGGACCCAATGATAGTTTTAAAAATGTTGAAATTCTGATTATAAGTTTGTTTTTCGTATTAATGAATCTAAATCATTATCTGGTACATGCTTCCTACATGCATATCTAAGGAGAATTAAGGATTAGTTAATATTGCAATTCCTTGAAAGAAGATACTTCTCTTCTAGAAACATAATTATCTAGAGAGCTAATCCTTTGAAAATATGATCTTCCAGAATTTTCAAACCCTTTGTCTTATGGTCTCACCTAATGAAATTGAATATCGTTATATTAAATCCCAGGGCTTTTTTTTTGTCAAAGAACGCCCAGAACGGAGTTCCGGCACATTTTTGAGATGGAACCTTGTAGGGTAGGCAAGGCGGGTTGTATGACATGTGTGAGTTTCTGCACCTTTTTATTTTTACAAAAAAAGCACTGTTAAATCCCATAAATCCTACTCTTCTTCAGGTTCGGAGAAAGAAATGAAACAGCTCTACTGGTGATGCCTCGAACAAATATATCACAAGTCCAAAATGTTGAGCATGTCTGTTTTAATGAATTTCTTCATACAGTTAAAATGCTGCCTAAACATGAATCAGTTGCTTTCTTGGTTACAAGGCAGGGTTATAAAAACAGGGATGTATTTAAAAGTGACCTTTTCATGCACACATTTCCTCATGCTACTTCGTTTAGAAGAGTTGATCTCCTGAAATTTTCTTTCTTGGCTCCTCAAAATTCCAAGGAAGCAAGGAGAACTGACTGAAGGGATTTCATCCGGAAGACACAAATACAGGTAGTCCACGACTTACAACAGTTTGTTTAGTGACCATTCAAAGTAACAATGGCCCTGAAAAAAGTGACTTCTCACCATTTTTCATACTTATGCAGCGTCCCCATCGTCATGTGATCAAAATTCAGACACTTGACAACAGACTCGTATTTATGACTGGCTGCAGTGTCCTGGGGCCATGTGATCACATTTTTGCAACCTTCTGACAAGCAAAGCCAGATTCACTTAACAATTGTGTTACTAACTTAACGGCAATGATTTACTTAACAAGTAAGAAAGGTTGTAAAATGGGGCAAAACACATAACAAATGTCTCACTTAGCAACAGAAAGTTTGGGCTCAATTGTCGTCGTAAGACAAGGACTACCTGTAATGGTCTTTCTACCATTACTGTATAAGGCAGAAGTGCAATGATGCAATCAGCAGTCACCTAACTGAAAAGGACAAAAAGCACGTCAGAACAATCCCTAAATGTATATAATCAGCCCTTTTATGAATTGCATCACTTTGAAAAATACTTCATTTGTTCATTTCATGTTTGGGTTATACTGTAAACTGCCACAGGAGCTGTGGAAGTATGGTAATCTATAAAATGTGTGCATAAATAAAGACTATCATCTTTAAAGCGCTCCATGGCATCGGACCGGGATATCTTCGAGACCGCCTTCTGCCACAGATTACCTCCCATCGGCCTGTACGCTCCCACAGGGTGGGTCTCCTCAGGGTGCCGTTGGCCAGACAGTGCCGGCTGGCGACCCCAAGGGGGAGGGCCTTCTCTGTGGGAGCTCCCACCCTCTGGAACGAACTACCCCCAGAGATCAGGGTGATCCCTGATCTCCCTTCCTTCCACCGCGCCCTTAAGACATGGTTATTCCAGCTTGCAGGACTGGCCTAGGGGAAAATTTTTAATGGGGGTTTTAAAGTAATTTTAATCTAACTAGACCAATTATTAATATTTGTTTTTAATTATGTTTTTAATCTGTAGTTTTTTGGGATTAGCATTTTTATCTGGTTGTTAGCCACCCTGAGTCCGCAAGGAGAAGGGCGGGATATAAATTAAATTAATAAATAAATAAAATAATAAAATAAATAAATGTTCTGTCTCTTAAATAAAGATTACAGTTTTGCTTTAACTTTATTTCTCTTCCAATGTATGGCACTATTACATCCTTAGGTTTAAAATTCAAGAAACGCAGAATTATAGGAAGTCCGTCAGACTCTTCCATAATGCCTGGCTGACAACAACAATGCAACAATGAGCTTCATTTGTTTTGAATGATGGTTTCACTAGTAGACAGTTGCCATTGGGCTTGATATGGATAGGATGATTTCATTGATAACGGGACTGGTATTTTCAAATCATTTTATCCTGTTAGGAAGATTAGAAGAGAGGTTAAAAATAAGCATTAAGTTTATCAGAATTTATAAGCATTAAGTTTATTTAGAATTCATAGTGAGTCAGACCACTGTTATTCAATGGTTTGCATCAAATCTCAATAGCACAATATGTGGAAGAGGGGCTCCTAAAAACTGCCCAGAGACCAATATGCATTTCAGAAGCTTAGAGGAAATGTCCCATTTAATCTATATGCAGGGTAATGATTTTGAACTCATAAGCTGCTCCTTCTCTATCAGGTAGTTTTTTCCCCCCTGAAGATAATATGATGAAACAATAAGGAAAACTACACTGGACAACAAATTTGTGCAAATGTTTTGCAGTCTGAAAAAACTTTTGATGGTCATGATAGACCCCTTCAAACTGAACACAAATATAATTTCAGATTGACTGCATCCTGTGGGAATCTTGAGAAATATCAAATTAACTTTTTAATGACTATAATGTCTTTAATTGGTAATGTTTCCAACATGCTGCATGTGTTCCACAGGGCAAAACAAGTTTTGCTGCTGATTGTCCAAGCATCTCACAGCTCAACAATAGTCAGCCAGATGGCCTGATACAATTTTTTTCCACTGTGGCAATATCTTGGTGAAAACTTTCATTATATTCCGTACTAGATTTTCGGGAAAGAAATCCAAGTGTGAGTGTAAAAAATAAATGTAGTTTGGTGCTCTCTAGTTGCCAAGAAAATACTCAGTGACCTCATTGAACGCTTCCAGGTGATTTTCTCTGGCCCCACGAACAGATCTTTGAAACACTTATCACTGATGATGTATCCAATCTGTGGATCAACAAAAAGGCCTGGCTTAATCTTGGCATCAGTTATTCCTGGAGACATTTGTCTCAAATAATGAAAATTTTCATCAGTCTGAGTTTTATGTGAAACAAAAATATCTTTGTCAGATCAACAAATGATTCGTTTGCCACATTTTTCTATCCTGGAGCCAAATTCTTTTGGCGTGACCATTTCTTTTTAGTGTAATGTGACTCTCTTGAACAGCTGTCCCATGTCATGTATGTAACAGCACTTGGTATATCCAAACTTTTAGATCTCCACAGATATTTCAGTTGTACTTCATGTCCTGGATGTGCTTCAGCAACAGTTCCATGTTTCTTTCATGTGTGTAGCATATCCAAGAGACCCTGAAGGCAAAATCAGAAGATTTGCATCTAGTACTTTCTGCATTGAAAAACCAGTCTTTGTGATCATGGAAAAAGTGATTACATATTACATATAATTTCAGCCTAGGTACATGGGGAGGAGTGTTTTTCACTGGAATTTTTGTTGTAGATGTAAAAAAGTAAAACAGATAATGTGTCTTCCTTCTCCTCCAGTTTTCCTTCTTTTCAATTGTCTGGTGTCCTCCTTTGCCTTTTTGGCAACTCTACTCATACAATTAAAACTGGTACAAAATGAAGATATTTTTAATTTAAAAAACAAGAAAGGAAGCAGGCAGATGGAAGATCAGATAATGTTTATACTTCCTGCTAAATGTAACAATTTTATCAGGGAAAAACCCCCAGCATGTCTTGCCCCATTCTACTCTTCTAAATCTGATAAAACTGAAATGTTTTTAATAAATACTAATGATTTTTAAAGTATGTATTGTAGTAGTAATTATTATAATATCAGTATGAACATATTGGTCTATGTGCATGCTATCACTGCAAATGAGAGAGAAATCAAGAATAAATAATTGTAAGTACTGTAAAAATGGAAGGTCCCAGCAAAAATAAACATCACTGTGATTTGTCAAACCTATAATCAATTTTCAAAATGAGTTTTTCACAGTAATATTTGACAGGTACAGCCATGAGAACAGTTAAAAACAGTTATGATTCTAAGAGTTAAACCCTACAGTTACACCAAGCTGAACTAGTTACCCAGGTATACTGGGACTTAACGTGAGCTTAAATGGACTCCAGAAGATGGTAGAGGACAGGAAGGCCTGGAGGAACGTTGTCCATGGGGTTGCGATGGGTCGGACACGACTTCACAACTAACAACAACAACTGGGACTTAAAACAGGTAAGAAAAATAGTGCCCTATTTTATCATTCCTCCACTACCCCACTTCCACAGAATTATCTATAATTCATGTATGCATTGTTATAACGGAATGTATTAAACCTTAAAGAACTTCTTGATGGTTTAGCAAAGGAAACCATTCTTCCTGGGGGCAGATTTTTAAAAAGTCTTTAATTTGAATCATGTATGCTGGTCTTCCTGAATAATCTAGACATTTAATTCAGTGCCAAAAAAGGATTCTTCCTAAAGATGTAGCCCTCAAAGCCTCTCAAGAGAAACTGAAAAGCAGAAGACCTGAATTGAAAATAAAAATGAAAAAGTCTTAATAAAATAGCAGCAATTATTTTGTGCACAAGCGCCACCAAGAGGTCATTCTCTTTTTCTCTCTCCTCTTTTTATACTATTGATGCTCATTGAGATAGTTAAAAATTGCATCATATCACTCTATATAAATTTCACTAATGGCATCAAGTCTTAGAAGTTGCAATATGTAAATTTATTTCTATATGTGTAAATATTAAGATCTGTTATATTCCTTTAACATCACCTAAGGTGTATTTAATAGAGGGTCATTTCTGACCCTATCTATCTATGGCATAAAAAACACCACAAAGAATTTTGTAAGCAGTTATAGTGATAAACAGCTTCCCTGCAGCACTATAGAATGTGTAAGGGCATTTCTCTGCTGAGGATTAATAGAGGTTTTACTAAAGTTAGTAAAGTTAACCAAGAATTTAAGAACAAAAAGCACAATGCCACTTTTCCTGTGCTTTTCCCAATTACTTTTATATCATGTTGATTTGGAAGTTTAATTTTATGATTTTGTGTCTGAATGTAGAATTGTACTGCTCTTCCTTTTTTCAAAATGTAACACTTTTTAATGAAACATTAGTCCTACTGTCAAGTAAAGTATGTTTTGAATTTTTATTTCATTTGCAAGACAGTTATTAATGGTAAAAAAGAGGGAGGGAGGGAGGAGGAAGGAAGGAAGGAAGGAAGGAAGGAAGGGAGGGAGGGAGGGAGGGAGGGAGGAAGGAAGGAAGAAAGGAAGGAAGGAAGGAAGGAAGGGAGGGAGGGAGGGAGGGAGGAAGGAAGGAAGAAAGGAAGGAAGGAAGGAAGGAAGTTATCTTAGTGGAATCTAGTGAAGTTAAGCCTTGCACAGACACAAGAAATATTAACATGTTAAGTGAATAATAGCTGGCCTAGAAGGTAAATCAGAACCTGACTTGAAGTATGCCTTACATATATAATAGAGATTACATATCTTGGTAAAGGGTAATTTCTTGACGAAAAAATAAAACTTTTTTTGATTTGGGGAATAGTTCTTTTTTTAGAAAAAAATATATTTCTAGAGTCATATTATGGAATTATATTTTAATTATATTTTAAAAGATTATATTATATTTTAATTATATTATATTTTTAAAAAACTCTTATGGATTGAGATTATTCATTAGCTTAGATTGGAGAAAACTATAAACATATTGCTAAATAATCAGGTACCTTTACATTTCAGTGATATGTTCTGGCATGTCTCACATTTAATACAAGGATCATCCATGCCTGCCTTCTTCTCTTTTCTTTGCTTATATGTGGATCTAGAAATCAATGGATCTAAAAAGCAATGTCTGCTTTAATAGGACATGTATACTGTCTCTGAACTTTTCTACAGTTCCAACCATCTTTTAAGATCAGAACCATCTTTCTTATAAATAATATACAGCATTCTGTATCCTATTTGATTTAGACAGCAGTATATTACAAAAACTCAAATTCTGTAACCTTTCAGGAGAGTATTGAGGCTATTACCCAGATTATTTTTGTCATAGGATTCATTGTGAAGTCAACTGAACTCACACTACTGAGTCTAATCACATTTTTTCCCGTGAGGATGAAAGCAGCAAAAAAAATAGAAATGTACTAGGTGTCTTGTTGAACATTATTTTATGGAGGCACAGTCTGGATTTAAACAGTGGTTAGGGATGGGGTCAATTTTGATGGATGGCATTTCTCAGGAGAAGAATTAGATGCACTGATTCTTTTGTACCTCGTTTTTATAATATAGAAGTAATACAAATAAACAATCATTCAAGGCTTTTTTATTTTGAAAAGTAGAGATATACAACGTTCGGAACATAATGCTGGATTAAAATTTTGAGTTATTAATATTCTGAAGAGCCAAAGTATTCAGCATGTAAAAATAATAGCTTCCTAGCTAAAAGTAGCTTTCCTAAAATTAGCTCAGCCTTTGTCTCTGATCTTCATCAACATAGATACCAGGAGAGACTTTCTCAGATTCAGCTGCATGGACTGACATAGAAACTGAGCACAAGAACCAAAGGCAAAAAAGTGGTGACAAAAATCAGACTAATAGTTGAAAGAAATGCAGCCATATGACATATTCACTGACATGTTTAACCGTTTACTTCTTTTTGTATTTCTTTTTGTGATGAATAACTTTTTTATTTTATATCTCTGCATTTTTAAGAGAAAACCTGAAATAAAATTTTATAGAATAGACAAGAAAATAATGGCATGGCATTCCTCTTACATGTGCTCATACTTTTGCTTTCTATCTTAGGAAAACAGTAAAATAAAGGATTTTGAGCACTTACATTAAAACATTAGATACTTTGGCCTGGTTCCTTCATTTCTTAAAGTACTTCAACAAACAACTACTTTTAATGTCAACCTGTGGCTCTTCACATTTACATTAATATATTATTGAACATATTTATATTAAGTATGTTGTGCTTATGATAACTTCTCCAAGTATGTCACTTGAAAACTCTATAGAAAAAAAGAGTATGCTGTAATTTATTTGTGTAATATGATTGACTGAAGGAGTGGGATAAACTATTGCTCTTGTCTACATTTTTCACTGCTTTCTCCAAGGCTTTTGCATGTGCCCAGGCACACATTTACACACAGAGACACAAACATTTAAGTTTTGTATTTTGGAAAACATAATGCAAAAGAAGCAAAATTTTTATTATTTTTATTTATCTAATTGATGAATCATCTTTATGCTTCACATCTAGCAACTCTCCATAGACTGGCCATATGTTGTGCGGTTAACTATACTTTGCTAAAACTATAAAGTGCCCGGCATTTGCACAAAGAAAATCTCAAGAGCACCTTCCAGAAAAAGATACTTGCATTTAACTGCATACAGCACTGTTAGACTTTGGTCTCAGTAAATATATTATTGCCCCATGGGGTAATTAAATACATATGATGTTGAAATTAAATATAGTATCAGCTCTATAGTATGGAACATAAGTTTGATTCTATAGCATCAACATTTACTACTCATTAAGTTATGTTAGATACTCAATAGATACATTAGATATTTTAACATATCTAATGTTTTAGACATTAGATTCTTATAGACCTAAAAGAGATCAGATTGTATTAAAATCAAAATACATCATACAACTTCCTTCTCTATTTGCCTTCCTCAATCATTTTTTTTTCATTTATTTGTTTATTTTGTAGCCATAAATATTATGTGGTTTTATAGGTGTTGTTTTTTTAACTGAATTTTGTGTATGCAATTTGATGACATTTATGGGAAGGCTGTAGTAAAAGTGATAAATACATGGGCATATATATTATTTTTGTATATATTACAGGTAGTCCCCATTATATGACTGCCCTGTTTAGAAACATTCACAGTTAAAATAATTTTATGGTTGGTCCTCACAGTGTTCCTGCATTTACATACTAACAACAAGCAGAATGGATGGACAATCCAGAAGTAAAAGTCGCAAGCAACAATTGTGTGATATCTCACTGGAACACTTTTCTGAGTGGTCAAGTTTATGCAGGTAGTCTTCAACTTACAACAGTTCATTTAGCGACCGTTCAAGGTTACAGCGGCATTAAAAAAAGAGACCTATGACCATTTTTCATGCAACCGTTGCAGCATCTCCATGGTCATATGATCAAAATTCAGACACATGACAACTGACTCATATTTATGACCGTTGCAGTATCCTGAGGTCACGTGATCCCCTTATGTGAACTTCTGACAAGCAAAGTCAATGGGGGAGCCAGATTATCTTAGAACCATGTTACTAACTTAACAACTGTAATGATTCATTTAACTGTGGTAAGATAGATGGTAAAACTGGGCAAAATTCACTTAACAACTGACTCACTTAGCAACAGAAATTTTGGGCTCACTTGGGGTGGTAAATCAAGGACTAACTATATTTTCAGACCAGCAAGATACTTAAATTATATCGTAGTATCCAAGAAATATATTAACACTGCTTTTAACATTCAATTTAATGTACTGCCTTCAGCTATTCTGGAAGGCAGTTACTCCCATACACACCCAAAAAAAAAATCCTACGGTTGCATGACTGTGTCCATGTGGTAAAGGTTTATCATATCTATTGCCCATATTTTATTGTGTTGATGTTTTTATAAGGATATTAAAATCTTTTTTGTATTCCCTTATCTGGTAAAATATCCAAGTCATTCTGAAACATTCTAAATAAGACACTCTTATTTTGGATCAAGTGGACTCTAACTTCCTGCACATTGCCAAATTCTGCTGTTCCCAGCAAGATAAGATTCAAGTTGACTGTTTTTGCAAAAGCAATTGTAAAATAAGCTGATTAGAAAACATACTGATGTTATTGTTATTCCTATAAATACTAGAAACATGTTTAGATTCAACTCTATATGTATTGAAAGTACTAAGAACTATATTTGCTCAATGTTGGTAAAAGGAGAATATTATTGGAAGAAGAGAGCATCAAGGAAAGATATTCTTAGTATATTGGTTATGAAATTATAGAAATTAACTATTATTGATGTTAAATATATGAACCCAGACAACATGTTGTTTACCAAGTACTAAAGATTGTTATTGTAAAAAAAATCAATAAAATATATTTTAAAAAAAGATTCAAGTTGACTAACTCCTTCATTCATTAATATAATACAATTATGACTAACCCTTGAATAAACGGATGGAAATTAATCAAGGAGAGAAGCAACCTAGAACTAAGGAGAAACTTCCTGACGGTTAGAAGAATTAACCAATGGAACAACCTGCCTCTAGAAGCGGTGAATGCTCCAACACTGGAAGTTTTTAAGAAGAGACTGGACAGCCATTTGTCTGAAATGGTGTAGGGTTTCCTGCCTGAGCAGGGGGTTATAATAATAATAATAATAATAATAATAATAATAACAACAACAACAACAACAACAATAACAATAATGATAAAGTTGGAAGGGACCTTGGAGGTCATCTAGTCCAACCCCCTGCTCAGGCAGGAAACCCTATACCATTTCAGACAAATGGCTGTCCAGTTTCTTCTTAAAAACTTCCAGTGTTGGAGCATTCACCGCTTCTGGAGGCAGGTTGTTCCACTGGTTAATTGTTCTAACTGTCAGGAAGTTTCTCCTCAGTTCTAGGTTGCTTCTCTCTTTGGTTAGCTTCCACCCGTTGCTCCTTGTCCTGCCCTCAGGCATTTTGAAAAATAGCTTGACTCCCTCTTCTTTGTGGCAGCCCCTGAGATATTGGAACACTGCTATCATGTCCCCCCTCGTCCTTCTCTTTGTTAAACTAGACATACCCAATTCCAGCAACCGTTCCTTATATGTTTTAGCCTCCAGTCCCCTAATCATCTTTGTTGCTCTTCTCTGTACTCTCCAAGGTCCCTTCCAACTTTATTATTATTATTATTATTATTATTATTATTATTATTATTAAGTCTAAACAACACATGGATTTTACTTTTTGCCTACTTGTCTTTGTATCTCGGTTTTGTGACTGTTGTGTACTTAGAATGAATATTTTGTTTCTGAGCTGTACAGGTGCTGTTTACGTTGATAACAGTAATGGTAATAATACTGCAAGCTGCATTCTGTCCTTTTAGCTTGCATTTCTAGCCTTCCTCTTTTACTTTTAAAGAGTTTCTTGATAAATTTGTTCTATACAGGTAGTCCTCAACTTATGAGCACAATTGAGAGCAAAATTTCTGTTGCTAAATGAGACATTTGTTAAATGAGTGTTGTCCCATTTTAGGACCTTTCTTGTCACAGTTAAGCATTGCAGATGTCAAGTTAATAATATGGTTGTTAAGTAAATCTGGCTTCCCCATTAATTTTGTTTGTCAGAAGGTCACAAAAAGTGATCACATGACCCCGGGACACTGCAACCCTCATAAATATGAGTCCGTTGCCAAGTGTCCAAATTTTGATCAAGTGACCATGGGGATGGTGTAACGGTCGTAAGTGTAATAACGGGTCAAGAGTCCATTTTTTAGTGCTATTGTAACTTAGAACGGTCACTAAACAAACTGTTGTAAGTCAAGGACTACAGTACTTGTACTGAATCTTTACTGCAATAAAAATTGAATTGAATTGAATTGGACAGTGTCTGCAATGTAAAAATTCAGCAGCTGGATCAGTTTGAGTAGGAACAAAGACATTAGCCAGAAGATAATCAGGTGCTTCTGAAACATTTTCAAAGCAGGCATAACTCTATTGTTTACTCATTTATATGATTTTTGTGAAGAACAGAAAAAGCCTCTGAAAGACTTGGAGAGGACTGTCCTTTGATGTGCTCTATGAAAATGCCTGGTTATTTATGAAAACTGTTCCAAATATAGTTACTTTGTATATGTTATTTCACACACATTTATTAAGGAACATATTTAAATATTTAACTAAAACATCTCGCCTATTTCATATGCTCTGTTTGGACTACCTCTTAAAAGAAAAAGAAAAACTTCTTACAGTTGCCTATCTTTAGCTACTATCAACTTAGAAAACAAACCTCTTGAAACAGGCAACCCCTGGACCGACTTCCCTGCCAAATGCTGAAATCAAGTGGAGAGTGTTTTTTTGAAAGAAATCTCTTTAATCACACTGAACAATTTAAACATTTCTGGGGAAACAGTTATTTGATGGTTTGTTTGTTTGTATTTTTGCACTAACCAGTTATTTTGCCTTGGACAGACTGATAAAAATTGACTTGGACTCTTTTGATGTTTTTTCCTTGAGGTAAACTTCTCAAAATATTAATCAAAATCACAAAGTTTTGTATGAAAGCTGCCCTAATGATACTGATTCTCTTGCTCTTGATAAATTCATCTTTGTACTCTTTTTCTTGAATTTGTTATTAGTGGTATATTCATGTTTTTAATTATAGAAGCTTTGTAAAGCAAATATGGTTTTTAAAAAGTATATTCATATCTTTCAAAAGGAATTCAGAATAGTACTTAGTATGCAAAGAGTAGTATTTAGCAGAACAAGCAGTAAGCAGATAAAGAAATGCAATATAAAAAAGATACAGCAAAACATAAACATTTTTTTCAGCTAGTCTGCAAGTGGTCAAAAAGCACTATATTGCCTCTTGCTTTAATAGCCCTAAAGTACAGCCTGTGGTCTTTTAATTGCTTTCATATTCTAATATATATTTTAAAAAGAACAATAAAGTAAGCATTCCACAGATTAAGGGCACAATATTTAAGAAACAGCAACTTTGCATATGTATAATTATATCTATCTACAATATACAGAAGTGGTGATTGCTGCAATGAACCTTTCCAGTTTCAAACAACAAAACTAATGATTCTTCATATTCAGAAATCTCTTCCTCTTTAATTGTTCTGGTTTTCACAGAAAAGTTAAACAAACATATTTTTTTCTTTCTTTGTTCCATTATTTCATTCCCAAGCTTTTCATATAATTGTTACCGGATGATCTCCCAAATCTAAGATCCAGTGAGACTTTTACCCTATTCCCCAAAATACACTAAGATTTTTGCCATGAAGTGACAGATTACAGAAAATGTAAATCAGCATTAAACCACAATTATTTGACTAGTAACTGATGTATATGTTTATTTACACCAGTGGTCGGATTCAGCCAGTTCGCACCAGTTCGGCAGCTGTTGCCCAGACCCAGAACAGACTTCTGGAAGCGGCATCCACACAGAGAACCGGTTGTTCACATATTTGAATCCCACCACTGATTTACACTGATGTTCACCATATGGGTTTCTGCTGTATTAACATTCTGCTGTGTTGACATAACCTGTAGCTAGTCTGAGGAAGCTATAAATATTCAGGAAACGGCTTTTATTTTATTCAAGTGCAATACTTTAAGTTGATTAAAGTAACAAAATAATTTTAACTAGGTTTCCCATACATAAAGAATGGCTAATTGCTTGGCCTGAGATGAAGAGGGAAAAATAAGCAAAGAGTGGGTTATGCAATTATAAAACTTCATACAGAAAACTGTTTTACTAGGGTATATTAAATATATATATATATATATATACACTTGATAAGCGCCTTAATGTTGTTGCAGTTTTTGTCAATATTGCAATATTTGGAGAGTTTATCCCTTTTTGTCAAATCCTAGCTGTGAGTGCAGAAGAGAGTGACAAGAGAGTGACAAGGCTCCTGAGAACAGCAGGAGCATCAGAAAAGTCGTAGCAAAATCCTCAAAGTACACCTGTATTTACGGAATATATGAGATGTACATTAGCTTAATCACCATTTCTTTTTCAAAACTAACTGGGAAATAATGCTTTTAATAGTATAAATGTTAGGGCCTAACCATAAGGAATCAGATTGATCATGGTAGGAAAACAATATGAGATGGAATCTTGTTAAGTTATGGATATTTCTAAAATCACAATTTGATTACCAGTCTCTTAACACTTACAAAGAGTGTGGACCAAAAGTCAACAAAAAAGAATTGAGATATAGAATAGATACAGGACAGCAAAAGTAGATGTATGGGATATTTGAAGTGCCATTTTTATGATACTTATTGCATGTTTATTTTATTGGGCTAATAATAATAAAATAATAACGACTTGATAGGTGGATAAAATTGCCAAATCCAGTCCAAACATCTGGCTGACTGTACACATTGTGTATCAATAATAATACTAATAATGTTACATTATCAGTGCGTTAAAAAATAGCAGGCAAAGCAGATAATAAGATCTGGCTAATGGCAAGAGCACGAAAGTTGAAGAAAGAGACAGAGGAGCTAACTCTGGCTGCATAAGACCAACCCTTAAGAACAAATGCATACAAAGCCAGAATTGCGAAGACAGCAACAAATGCCGCTTCTACAAAGAAGCTGAAGAAATAGTGGACCACCTGGTAAGCTGCTGCAAGAAGGTAGCATAGACTGACTACAAATAGCAGATCACAAAGTAGCAATAATGGTACATTGGAAGATCTGGAATACCATTTGCTTGCAAAAGTAGTAGCAATCGTAATAGGCACTTTGGGTGCAATCCACCAAGGTGCCTATTTCTATAGCAGAGGTCCCCAACCTTTTGGACACCAGGGACCGGTTCCGTGGAGAGAGGTTTTTCCCCGAACCGGAGGGTGTGTGGTTTTGTGTGCTGCCTGCACACAAATGGGGCTTTACTTGTTTGTGTGGACTGGTTGCTGGCATGCTGCGGCCAGGGGTTGGGGACCCCTGTTCTATAGCACTACTATTGAACACTATTGGCATTAGCAAAATCACCATCACTAGCAATTGCAAAAGGCAGCTTTAGTCTAAACAACTTACATCCTGCAACAATAATCTTTAATACATGAAACATCAAGACTTGCCTATCCCGGGTTCTTGGAAAGGATTCGATAAAATGCTAAATTCAGCCTACACATCTGATGGAGTGTGCAACCAACCATAATAGTAATAAACATGATGATGGCTGTTTAGATATTACTCCCCAAATCTCAATAGCTTCACTGAAATTTAGATTTTCCAGTAAGTAAATATATTTAAGACTAAACTGTTGATATAGCTGTTGATACAGAAAACTGTAGATTGCATCATTTTAAATAACTTTTTCCCTACCTCGTTTGCCAAAAAATACTAACACACAGGCCAGCTGTTTATTAAATATCCACAATATGATTGTGATTTTTACAAGGTATAAGAAACAAAGTACACATTACATGGGACACAGCTCATCATTCTAATTTTATTTCCTCAATGGTAATTATATGAGTTTCTCCTCTGGATGCATGGCTTGCGGTTTTTGTCCAGCTGCTTTATTTTGTCCAGCTGCTTTATTTTGATTTACTGTATTTTCCACACAAATTCTCTTAAAAGAAGGGTTCCATTGATATCTATTTGAACAAAATTAGGTGTGATACTGGAAGAAGTGCCTCTTCTCTGTATCAGTGGAATGGAAAGATTCCCCTTGTTGAGATTGTGATGCTGATTGCAAACTATTAAACATATTGTGCAAGATGGCCCACAACATGCTTTTTCTGGTTCCCTAGAAGATCTGCAAGAGGTGATTGCCTGGATAGCTGAATTAGATGTCCAATTATGAGACCACTGCCATACTGTCATAGACATTTTGTATATAATTATGTGGATTGTGTATATATGTTTAGCTTTCTTCTGTTCTGTTCTCATCATATGCTAAATAATTGGTATCAATGAAGGAGGGTGGTTTTTTTTTTTTTAAAAAATAATTATTTAAAAATCCTCATTTTGGAAAGGGAAATTTGGTAAATGAAGTGTATAAGGGAAGCTTCTCATACTTTATCAATACAAATATACAATAAGCTGAAATCACATATTGAATTTAAACTACATTTTGCTATGTGTTAATTATTTTAAGCCAACCATATCTAGTCTACAAACATTGGAATGGGAGTAGAGAGGCTAAAATTTTCCTTTCATTTTTCTGTCATTTAGTACTCATCTAGATTTTCATCTTAGATTCATGAGCCCTAATTAATTAATTGTTTAAAGATAAAAAGATGATTTTATAAGACCATCTTTTGAAGGATTAAAACACTTTAGGCTATGATAATTCTGAGCACCAAACATAAATTTGCACTGTTAATTACTTCTGCTGTCTTAAGGGGCTAAAATTTATAAAACTGAAGCCACCTTAAGGGTTTTTGACGACTTAACTAGATGTGTCACCTTCAAGAATTAAGAAATAGCTATGGACTATGGGGAGAATAATAACAGGCTGAGTTTAAACATGATCAGTATGTTTTAAAAATCCCAGGTAAATGAAATTTAAAGTCATAGACTATTATAATGACAAAAAAAAAGCTGTTAAAATAAGCTATCCACATCCCTTTAAATATTGCTTTGGTTTTTAAAACAGTATTTGAAGTACTATTAAAACGTTAATTGAAAGTGGCATGTGAAAATTAATTTTAATACTTTAAAGAAAACTATGATCATGAACATTTATTTTTATTTAAGAAGCCAAATCAGATAGCCAAATCTGATTGTTTGACTATCTATCCCTTTGTTGTGGTTGTTGTTTCTTAATTGAAAAATGTGAAAAAAATACCATGGTTTCTACTACTTCCACCTTTTTGTGCTGACTTTCTTATCTGTGACCAGAAGGACTCCAACTAAGTCAGTGACTCCTATTTCCAAACTTGCCAGACAATCAGGAGGGGTCATGGTAGAGATTCTAGCCTTTCTAAGCCTCATTTGTTCACATTTTCATTCAGTAATTTGGGCTGAGTGCAATTTGAGAGTGTTTCTGTTTAAAGTGACTTCATGAGGTTGCTATAGATCACTGGAGCAATAAATTACTGGTTCTTCAGAAGCATAAAGAGCAGGGACATTTTAGCTGGGGAAGGAAGAAAGGAAACAGGTGAAAGGGTAAAGGCAATTGAACTGAATATAAGGATCTTATTCTTAGATAAAGAAATTACCAGATTTGTAAACATCAGAACTTTGGTCCACACGAATCTGCAAAATACATTTGCTTCAGCTGAGGAAATGATTACATATTGCATAACCTCACTGAATCATAACCATAATCATTAAGATTTACAACAAAAAAAA
Organism: Protobothrops mucrosquamatus; assembly: GCF_001527695.2. Taxonomy (NCBI): domain Eukaryota; kingdom Metazoa; phylum Chordata; class Lepidosauria; order Squamata; family Viperidae; genus Protobothrops; species Protobothrops mucrosquamatus. Next base: position 321,392 of record NW_015387003.1, on the reverse strand, counting down.
TGCAATTACAAAATAGCAGTAAGCAACAATGTATTTCATAAAATCCATCTCCCTATTGTTTCATAGGAAAAAATGATCAGATTCCATAACTGAATCATATCTTAATTATATGTAGAGAAAAGTTTGGAATTCGTCAGAAGAACACTTCTATACATCAGATGAGGTATTACAAAAACATCTGCTTTTGGTGGGAATTCAAAATGATATCATTTTGGGTCATTATAATTAGTACTAATAAGGCTATCAGTATCTGCAGATTTTGAATTTTCCCATATTTAAGTGCAAATATCATAGATCTCTGCTATCTGTTGTAACTGTATGTATGTATCTGTCATATGCATACAGTATATACATACATATATTCGTGATTGACCTATTCACATATTACAGTCTTTGTACAAAACCAAGGATAGTCAAGTAAGTTTAAGAATTAGGATTATTGACAAAGAGTCCATCGGCTCATGAGAAGACAAAAACTAGTATCGCTCTCCATTGTCTAACTGGCTTCAGCAGCATTTAATTAACTGATTCCCAATATCTATCTATGATTTATAGCAAGGGTCCCCAACCCCCGGTCCACGGCCTGGTACCAGTCCGCACCATAATACCAGTCTGCGGTCTGTTGGAAACCGGACCGTGCAAGCAGTGGGTGAGCATGTGAAACTCCATTTGTGCAAGTGGTGGGCGCGCATGCAAAACCATCCCCTCACCCCCTGTCTGCACCACCATCACTGTGTGTCCACAGAGCCAAAAAGATTGGGGACTGCTGGTTTATAGGTTAAGCTAATATTTTCTCCTCAATTTTTAAACAGCTTTGAGGACTGGTTTTTGCATTATTTGTGTAGCACAGTTGATAAGCAATACTATCTATTCAAGCACATTCATAAAATCATAACTATTATGAAGAATAAGGCTATGGCTCCTGGCTAAGATGGCATACAATGTGATTCTTCAAACTAGTTCCAGGGAACATGAGCAAGAGTCCTGTTGCAATCCTGAACTGCATTAATCCATACAACTACTAAATAGAAATGCTATAATACAGTGATGGCGAAACTTTTAGCGATCGAGTGCCCAAACCGCAACCCAAAACCCACTTATTTATCGCAAAGTGCCAGGGATGCATCAGTGCCAGGGACGCATCAGTACCACCGCTGGCACGCAAAAACCAGGGGTGCAAAAATGGGCCACCATGCTGCAAGGCACAAAAATGGCTCCCGCCATACCGCAGGATGCAGATACAAGGCGCTGCACCACACAAGAACGGGGCAGAGCTAGTATCACGCAGGCACTAGCGCCGCCCCATTTGCAGCATGTGTGTGCTCGCGGCCCCGTGCGTGCATGCACGCATGTAAAATGCTTGTGCCTCCCTTTTCTTCCAGTCCACCAAGACAATGGTTGGTTACCTCTGCTCTACCACCTCTACTCGAGCTTGCTAGTCAGCTGCTTCGCCTCCTTTGTGCTGGGTGGGGCTCCTACTCTGGGCGGTGGTGGCGGCATCATGGACCTGCTGCTGGCAGAGGTGGCGCGCATGCCAACAGAGAGGGCTCTGAGTGCCGCCTCTGGCACGCGTGCCATAGGTTTGCCACCACTGCTATAATACATTAATAAGAAAGCACCTCATACAGATAAAAAGCAGTCCTAACAATATGATGATGAGAATAAAAGATGAAGAACAGTACATTGCATGGTTTTATATGTGTCCTAAAAAGCTGTTTTACAACAATGCTTACATCAAATTTTGCTTTTTAAATGAGAAATCTGAAGAGCTCCTGGAACTGTTGTCTGAGCTGTAGAGTCTCCACAGATTATACTACTCTTAAGAGGAAGTCCAGTGTGGCTTTGGGTTGTATGTCCACAAGTAATAGTGACTCCAATACATAAGGCACAAACTTGACTGCTCTTTACTTTGTAACAGATAAAACATTAGGAGTATTCCTTCATTTTCCTCATAGAAAGGGAGGTGAAGACAAACCATCCAGTATTTATCATTTATAAAAGCCATTTCAGATAAAAACAAGAAATTTCTTTCTTGGCACCAAGAGGTTAAATTAATCCCAGAGATCTTTTGGGCAGGAGAAGGGCTCTTGAGGATCGAGTGAAGTCTAGTGTGTTAAGTACATGGGAAAATAAAGCCAAGGGTCATAAATATCTCATTAGTTTCATTCCCAATTAAGCGTGAAAAAGGAACTGGTTATTGGAATGAACACATGCAGCAAAGGGAGACTGGAGCTGGATGAGTCAGGGTGAAGCGTGAAAGCAGAAAGGATTTGCTTGGGAAGAAGTCACTTGACAAAGACTTCTCTTCCATTCAACTACTTTCCTCTTTGTCCACATTTTCTTCTTGTCATCCAGATTGGTTCTTCTTACACATTTCTTACACAATGGCAGTCCCAGGGCCCATTCGTTATACCTTTTTGTTTGAAGCAAAAAAGAAGATGCTATTTTCCATTCTTCATACAGAAGCCAAGAAGGCTGGCACTTAAATTTTACTTCAACACTCAGTGAGAGTACAGCATCCTGTACTCTGCTGAAGGACAGCAGACTAACCTAGGAGATGCAGGGCAGAATATGTCAAGTGCATCAATCTGATCTCTGTAGGGTGGTCTAAGGGAACCAGCTACTTGGAACAGCAAAAAGACCCTTTGCTTTTCCTGCTATCACCAGTTCTCTTGCCAACCATTTATGAACATCATTTATACACATTGTTCTGAAGACACTTCTCAAAGTTGCACATATTACCTCCCATCGGCCTGTACACTCCCACAGGGTGGGTCTCCTCAGGGTGCCGTCGGCCAGACAGTGCCGGCTGGCGACCCCAAGGGGGAGGGCCTTCTCTGTGGGAGCTCCCACCCTCTGGAATGAGCTGCCCCCAGAGATCAGGGTGATCCCTGATCTCCCTTCCTTCCGCCGCGCCCTCAAGACATGGCTGTTCCAACAAGCGGGACTGGCCTAGGGGAATTTTTAGAGGGGTTTTATTCATATTTTAATTAGACACATTTAAATATTTCTTTTTAACTAATTTTAAATTTTGTAATTGTTTTTGATGTATTTTTAAATTGATTGTCAGCCGCCCTGAGTCCGCAAGGAGAAGGGCGGGATATAAATTCGATAAATAAATAAATAAATAAATAAATAAATATAGTGAAATTCTACTTAGGTGTGATGAACTGGATGCTCCAGATGGTGAATGAGGAGACAGGCAGATTGATGTGAGTGGCAAATTTAGGAAGAGGGTCCCAATCAGTTGCTTGAAGCAACTACATCTAGTATGCCCAACAAATAGGTGGAAATTATAATTCAAAACCAATGGAGTGTATCAGATTGTTTGTTTCTCTTGCAGCAGTTAATATGCTGGTTAACACCAGGCATGTCAAACTCGTGACGTCACATGATGTCGCGTGACGTATCGGAGCTTTTTTGCCATTGCCGGCAATGGGGTGGGCGCGGCTCCGGGCCAGCAGTTTGACACCCCTGTCTTACACTGAATGAAAATAATACTTATCACAATGTATATGACCCTTCACTGTCAAATGATAGATGATTTGTGTAGAAGACAAATATTGTAACAGAACACTCCCAAGTACTATTCGTAATTACACTACTTGCATTGTCTGTTATTCTGCAAATTATCTCTTATCTCTCATCTTCATTTTGCCTCTGCAGAATCATATGATAATGACCTATTTCATGCAGTTGTGAAATAAAATAGGTTGCAAATGGCAACGCTGAATTTAGATCTTAATGATGTAATAAATACTATTTTAGAGGATTATTTTTCTGTAATTGCGTTCTTAGAAACTCATGCTGGTGCTATCAGTAATAGTATCTAGCCAGGTTGTATCTGTTATTCTTTTTCTTTATTCTGTTTGATTTTTTCAAATATCAGGGTCTTATCTAATGACTCTTGCCTTAGCACTATGTGTCCAAAATATCTAAACTTTACTTCACTATTAATGCTTCCAGGGAATGGTCTGGTTCAACTTCATCTGAATTAAATGATCTGGACTGGCTTTGCACAATATTTTTTCTAGATCAAAATTTTTACAGTGGGTTATCCTTATTTCCAAAAATCAAACAATATTACTGCCCTATCCTGAAAAACTCTGGTCTTCCTTTGCAAACAGCCTTGTATATTTTCCCAGGTGGTGCATACGTATCAGTATTGCTTCTAAATTTACAATCCTGAAACACCATTCCACTTAAGAAAGGCTGAAATACAATATGTTTTTTTAAAAAAGTAAAACTAGAGCTTCATGCAACGTGCTAGCCTATTTTGAAAACCATTTCATGGAGAGAAGATGAAAAAAAAATTATGCTGGAAGCTGAAAAACAGAGATTGTCAAATTCTTTTCTGGGGGAGATGTAATTTGATATCAAACCTCCTTCATATTCCTTAAAGGGAAAAACATGTGAAAGGCTAGGTCCCCAGCTTAACCCTTAGCTTGGCCTATCTCTATACAAAGGGATTTTTTAGCTTCCTATATTACAGGACTATCATGTGTGGAGAAAATGTTGGAGAAACATAACTGAGCTAAGCAAATTGCATGTGCATCAGAATATGAGCATTACTGTATATTGGATACTTGGCTTCAGCAAAATATTTGGACTAAATATGGTAACATTCCAAAAGCAGCTAAAATGTACAAAATACCCTTCAATACTGAATTCCTGCAATACATTATGTGGAACTGTTTTTGAAGGTTGTTCATACATGATAATCAGTTCAAAATGCAGATAATAATTACATAGAGAGACTTTTGCAGAACACAGAGATATAATATCATATCATCTTCCTGTTTTTTTTCTTATTTCTAAATTTTTAATCCAAATGCCTTCTTTTGACCTATAAATTTGCAAACTACCATAACATGTGTTTACATATAAACCATTTCTGATTCAAGTCCTATCTTATTGCAGATTTTGGAACTTAAACTACATGTTTACATCAAAAGCTGCCCATGCAGTTTTTCATACCTTCAGCATCTGCACATACACAGGTCCAAAATGTATGACCTGTTCAAATATGTTTATGCTGTCTGCTAATGAAGGTCATCTTTTAAATAATTTGATATATGTTTTACTCATTTTTAATTAAAACATGTTATATAAAATCTATAGTAATAGACTTTGATGAAAAATAGAAAATATGGCTGCCTCTTTTAGCCAATAATGGTCCAATGGGTGTTGATGTTGTCAATTTGTTTAGCTATGGTATCTCAATTCAAATTCCTTATTCTGTAGCATCATCCAGTTATCTTTCTGCATTTATCATTAGTAGAAAGAAGAAAATATGACTTTCCTCCTCCTTTTTAATGAAAATATTAGAATAACATCATGGCTCCCATCTTGTTAAGGAAATACTTTCATTGCTATTGGGACTCTTGTGTCTTATGGGTTCTCTCACCTTCTCTGGCAGCAAACCACAATGTTAATATATAAAATAACTAGCGATATACAATCTATTTTTGTAAAGTTTGGCCTCACTGTGTAAGAATAGAGCTGGTCCTGAGACTATAGTAATCCCAAATTACTGAAGAAAATATACAGTTATAAAATTACATATGAACTAAAGAAAAGTTCAACATTATGCAATTGCCATAGAGACATGTGCATTATTTAATGAAGACGAAGTTTAAAATACCAAGCATATTTCAGTTTCAAGTTATGCCAAAATATATTCTCCTTCAACGTCCTTATAGAGTAGTAGACTTGCCCTGCTTCTGTTTTCCTAGCTAATGTTCAAAATCTTTAGAATTTCTTCTGGGCAGAAATTTGGAGCTTACCTTATCATTGTAAAGTGACCTTGTATGGGGCTGCAGGGAGAATCCATGTGTTTTCTTTCTGTTATATTTTTCTCCAATATTATGCAGCCTCCTTAACCACATCCATGTTTGGATTTGGAAAAGAACAATAGGAGAGGTTTCCTCAAGATGTCTTCTCATGGGACGTGTTGAAGAAGCACTGCAAATGACTGGAATGATGAGAAATCAGCAACAAACAGAATATTCACAGCATGCTTTAACTTCTCTGTAACTCAAGTAAGTAGCCCCACCTATGAAAATTCACTGGGTTTTTGTTTCCTGCTCCACAGAAATCAGTTTTGAAAGCAATCATTTCAACTACATAAAATGGGCTAAAAAATAAAGATTTTTTTCAACACAATATTAATCTAACTGGGTAAAGTTGAAAAATGTGTAACTTTACAAACAATTCATCTAAACAGCAAACTAGTCCTTAGGAATGACAAACCTCAAAAGTTCAACAACTGTGAAGAACATCTGATAGGGCAAAGATGGTTTACAAAGTGAAACTGCTTCTGCCTAAAGAGTTTTGGAGTTTTTTCCAAGAAACTAATTTTATCCCATATGAGAAACAGTAAAAAAATATTTTGGGGATGATAAAAATTCTCTGGATCAAAGTTTGATAAGTAGAAATTCAAAAATGGCCAGAGGGGTAGAAATATAAACCCTCAAGTTTCATAGCTGCACAAGAAATGTTGGACACTGAATATTACAAAAACAGTTGTGGTTAATAATGGAGACAATTTTTATCAATATGGAGAAGATGGATTGTTTATATTCAAAATAAGCATAGAATGGTGGAATATAATTTGGGCTTTTAGATAATTTGTTTTCTTTTTTTATATATTTCACCTACTTATGTAGAATAATATTTTGTGGAGTTAGGGATATTAATAGTAGTTTACTTTTAGCTGAATAGTATCCTGGAATTAGGTTTGGGAAGTCCGGGGGTGGGGGGTGGGAGGTAGGGTTTTTACATTGTGATGTATTTGTGATGTGTTCCTTTTTATGATGAAAATAATAAAAAAACAAAATTTAAAAATAGAAACTCCTCTTTAAGAGTTGGGCTGTTGTCATGCAAACATATGAGAAGTTAATGTTGTTGATACATGGATACAACTAAATTTAGCCAAATTAAACTAAGTTGAATTAAACTAAACTAAACTAAACTAAACTAAACTAAATTCCTATATGGCATATGTTCATATTTGGACTAGTGGTAATTTCTAAATCCATGGTTAATCTACTTGAAGGTGTTACATGACAGAATTGTAATTCAATAATAAATTCATTGACTTTCGACAAGATAATTCAGGTTAGAGGGAAATGATATTTTGATGTATCACTGATAGATTTCTTTTAGTTTATCATCCATAATGATCCACCACATGTTGATATGTGTATTTTTCTTTCCAAACGTACGATTGGCACTTATGGAAATTGTCTCTGAAGTGTGTAAAAGCATACTTTAGAATCATATCATTCCTTTAAAATTGGAGCTAGGCCAACTGTATGCTTTGGATATGGAATTTTCATTAAATTAAACCAGATGTATTGGAAACAGAAAAAGAAATATTTGCAAATTGTTGGTTTCTTGTTTGAAACAATATGACCTAATACTCATAAGAGACTCAAACGGGACAAAACATTGGAACTATTACATAATTTCCAGTTTTATTCAGCTTTATATTAATGCAAATACAGAAATATCATTTGAGCAGACTGATGGTCTTTTAAATGGAATTGATCTTCCTAAAAATTTCTCATGAACATTTAAACCGTTAGCATGACCCTTCACATTACAAAATTTATTTGATATTACTGGAATATAATCTATCAAAAAATTGCATGGTAGTATATAGTTAGATCATTAGTTTTGTTATGGTCTTTATTTTGTCTGGATGCTTTAGTAGCCTCTTAAATTTACTAGATTTACACATATTTTAAGATTTTCATAGAAGCAAAACTAAAATACATCTCTTTCACACAAACACCCATACACACACACTGGATTACATAAAAGAAATTTTGACCAGGGGATCGTATATTACAATACCAAGTTCTTGAGTTTTAAAAAATGTGAAATATGCCAATTATAATGTAAAAAAATGGGTTAACCTTTTTCTTATGTTGCCATTGTGCAATCACATGGAAAGTACATTAATTCATAGACTTTGGTCACACCCACTGCTAGTTCTCTTTACTGAAACATTGTTTATAATTCAGGGGTAGTCAACCTTGGCTCTTTTATGACTCGTGGACTTCAACTCCCAGAATTCCTGAGCCAGCTAAGCTGGCTCAGGAATTCTGGGAATTGAAGTCCACGAGTCATAAAAGAGCCAAGGTTGACTAACCCTGGTTTATATGGTAGACCAGGTTCTGAGAAAGAAGTTAAAGTTTAAAGATACATATGTGCTATTAAATTATATCTATTAGGGAAGCTTTGGGTTCATTGTGCCTGGATTGTAATAAGAAAAGGTGACTTTGTTTTCCTGGAATGATGTTGTTCAGACTTTAAGCTTGGCTTAACAATTTTTTTGCACTGACTTTATACTGGTAGAAAGAAAGTAGGGAACACTACATTAATTTCTTTGTAATTATTTTTCTATCTACAGTATATTAGCATATATTTAGTTTATTAAATATTGAATCGTTTTGAATTTAAATTCTGCATTGTTCTTTTTTCTTACGGATGTTTTTTTTTTTAAAAAAAGATCACTGAAATGTGTGATATTAAGAAAATATCAGGCGATAAGAGAAGTATCCCACCATCCCTGCTGGACTTCTCCTACAAAGTGGCATTTGGAACCAAGCCCAGCAGAGTCTTCCAGATAAAATACTTCTTTTACAGATCTGCCCCCCCCCATGAATGCGTGTAATCCATTTACATCCACTTGCCTAGTAATCCAAATTAGAGGCCATTCACCTCTCTAGTCCTCAGGATAAATGATCTGCTCTCCGAACAAGCGCTTTCTTCTCCACTTCTGCATTTCTTCCCTCGGCTTTCGCAGCTCTGCTGTTTTGAGAAAGGGAGAGAAACTCTCCTGCGCTTCCACCAGGCCAGGGTCTGTTTTCTATGCTTCAGTTCTGTGATTCTCGGAGTCCTAATGGACAATCACTTGGATATGAGCCAGCAGTGTGCTGCAGCTGCCAAAAAAGCCAACACAATGTTAGGCTGCATTAACAGAGGGATAGAATCCAGATCACGTGAAGTATTAATACCACTTTACAATGCCTTGGTAAGGCCACACTTGGAATACTGCATCCAGTTTTCGTCACCGTGATGTAAAAAAGATGTTGAGACTCTAGAAAGAGTACAGAGAAGAGCAACAAAGATGATTAGGGCACTGGAGGCTAAAACATATAAGGAACGGTTGCTGAAATTGGATATGTCTAGTTTAATGAAGAAAAGGACGAGGGGGGACATGATAGCAGTGTTCCAATATCTCAGGGGCTGCCACAAAGAAGAAGGAGTCAAGCTATTCTCCAAAGCACCTTAAGGCAGGACGAGAAGCAACGGATGGAAACTAATCAAGGAGAGAAGCAACCTAGAACTAAGGAGAAACTTCCTGACGGTTAGATCAATTAATCAGTGGAACAACCTGCCTCCAGAAGCGGTGAATGCTCCAACACTGGAAGTTTTTAAGAAGAGACTGGACAGCCATTTGTCCGAAATGGTATAGGGTTTCCTGCCTGAGCAGGGGGTTGGACTAGATGACCTCCAAGGTCCCTTCCAACTTTTTATTATTATTATTATTATTATTATTATTACTACTACTACTATTATTATTATTATTATTATTATTATTATTATTATTACTTCTGCATTTCTTCCCTCGGCTTTCGCGGCTCTGCTCTTTTGAGACAGGGAGAGAAACTCTCCTGCGCTTCCTCCAGGCCAGGGTCTGTTTTCTACGCTTCAGTTCTGTGATCTTTCTTTCTAAGGTGAAGAAACCCAATTCTTTTAAACTTGCTAAAAGAAAGCATTGAACCCTCTGATCATTTTGGTGGACATTTTGTCTATTTGACCCTGTTTCCCCCCCCCTCTGGTTTCGGTTGTTGTTGTTTTTTCCACCTTCGTTTCCGCGGGAGGCAGATTCAGTTTGTTGGGACCGATTCGAGAGGGAGGGGGAGAGAGGGTGGGAGAGAGGGAGAAAGAAGGAGAGAGAGAAAGAAGGGGAGGAAGAGAGAGGGAGGGAGACATACAGAGGGAGGGGGAGAGAGGGGGGGAGAGAGGGAGAAAGAAGGAGAGAGAGAAAGAAGGG
>NW_015387003.1:277754-310793 GCF_001527695.2 Protobothrops mucrosquamatus | reverse complement strand
GAGAGAGAAAGAAGGGGAGGAAGAGAGAGGGAGGGAGACATACAGAGGGAGGGGGAGAGAGGGGGGGAGAGAGGGAGAAAGAAGGAGAGAGAGAAAGAAGGGGAGGAAGAGAAGAGGGAGGGAGACATACAGAGGGAGGGAGGGAGAGGGGGGAGAGAAGTAAGGAGGGAGAGAAGGGGGAGGGAGGGAGTGGGAGAGAGAGAGAGGAGAGAGAGGGAGAGACAGAGGGAGGAGGAGGTAGAGAGAGAGGGAAGGAAGGAAGGAGGAAGAGAGAGAGCGCGAGGGAGGGAGGGAGAGATTGCCGAGCGCAACGGCGACGGCGTGCTTGTAGCCTCTCTGACTTCAAGCCCGAGCTTTTCTCTTCCCGAGGGGCGCCAAGACCGCCGGCCGTAGCGAAAGACACAACATTTCTGTTTCTCCCCGGCGGCGCTTCCCTGTTTGGCAGCCGGGCAAGAAGTTTTGTGATGGGAGAACGAACCCCGCAGGGCCGCCCGCTCTCAGTCCCGCGACGCAACCTGAAGCAGCGCCGTCCGGGCTCCTTCCGAGGCAGCGGCTTCGGGGAGGCGCGTCGAGAAGGTCCCTTCGGCCAGGGCTCCTCCCCCTCCCCACTCGCCCCCCCCCGAAAAACGAAGCCGTTACGACCCTCGCGAAAGCGATGACCAATCCCACGCCGCCTTTTCGTCCGACAGCCCCGCCCCTTTGCCCTCCCAATCCCCTTCTCCATTTGCATAAAGGATGCCCGCAGGAGCTCCGGCGGGGAGAGTGGCGGGCTGCGCCTCCGTCGAGCAGCGGGAGCGCTTCGGGGGAAGCCGCGCGTGGCCGGCCGGCGGGAGGGGAGAGCTCTGCGCCGCCCGTCGCTCCCTCCGCCTCTCCCGGCAGCTTCGGGGGGCTTCCCGAACGAGGCCCCGCTCAGAGCGCGCGCGCGCTTCCCCTCCGCGCCCCTCGGCAAGATGCGCCCCGGCGAGCTTCTCCCGCGCCTGCTTTGCCTCTCCGCGGCTTGCCTCGGCCCGGCCGGCGGGCTCTTCCTCTTCGGGGAGCCCGAGTTCTCCTACAAGCGGTCCAACTGCAAGCCCATCCCCGCCTCGCTGCTGCTGTGCCGCGGGATCGAGTACCCCGACATGCGGCTGCCCAACCTGCTGGGCCACGAGACGGTGCAGGAGGTGCTGGAGCAGGCGGGCGCCTGGATCCCGCTGGTGCAGAAGCAGTGCCACCCGGACACGCGCAAGTTCCTCTGCTCCCTCTTCGCGCCCGTCTGCATCGTCGACTTGGACGAAACCATTGAGCCCTGCCATTCGCTTTGCGAGCAGGTGAAGAACAGCTGCGCCCCGGTGATGTCCGCCTTCGGCTTCCCTTGGCCCGACATGCTGGATTGCAGCCGCTTTCCCCAGGACAACGACCTGTGCATCCCCCTGGCTAGCAGCGACCACGTCCTCCCGACCCCTAGAGAAGGTAAGAGCGGCTGGGCAGGTTGAGCAATGGGGCCGTCGCGCCAGCCCTCTCTTGGAAGTAAATCCGAAAGTCTCTCCTGATAAGCTTTAGACCAGGGGTAGTCAACCTTGGCTCTTTTATGACTCGTGGACTTCAACTCCCAGAATTCCTGAGCCAGCTAAGCTGGCTCAGGAATTCTGGGAATTGAAGTCCACGAGTCATAAAAGAGCCAAGGTTGACTACCCCTGCTTTAGACTGTACTTTATCATAAATCTTCAGAGCATCAAAGTAGAATTCGTGTACAGGATGGATTCCTCTGCAATTGGTCTTTTTTTATATCGAATTAGAAGCTCGTCTACGTTCAGCGGCTTTCTTTTGAAGTAAATGGTTATTTGGGGCATATTTTGAGGCAATGATTTGGGGCACATTTACTTGGGTAGAAATCATTCAAGGATCTCCTTCCATTACATGAATAGGATTGCAGTCTTAGGCTGCCACCCTAAGCATCTCAGTGGAAGGCATAGGGAGAATAAGTTTGCTGAGAATACATTGTTTGTAATGTCTTTTAAAAGGATAAAGTATCAACTTTCTACCTATCATGTTTTTTTCCGTCACAGATATAAATTTGGAGAAATAAAATGAACTTTACAGCATGTAATGTAAATTCGTTTCTAAGAACTTTAGAACATCGCATCTCAAATTTTCATACAGCAAAAAAGTACCCCAGCACCAAAAAAAAAAAATGATTTGCAAGACACCTTTAATGATAGAAACCAAAACAATTTTAGATTTTGTTTTCCCAGATTTGGAAAGTTCAGTGCAGTCTCTTTACCAGAATGAAGCTAGATTGGATTCAGTAAGATTTAGATATGGGTGTTTAAAATTGTCCTATCCACATCCTCTCCTCTCCTAAACTTGTTCTTAAGCAAATTTATTCAAAGTAATCCCCTAGGACTGCAACTGTAGACCTTATGAATTTTAAGCTGTGGAAGGTTAAACTGGGGAATCCTGAATAAACATTCTTAAGAACAAGTTTAGGCTAGGACAGGATTAGGATCCTGATAAGAGCTTATTTAAACTAAGCGTGTACTATATAGGACGATAGCTTTAAACAACCCTATTACACAGATCTGGGATCTGTGAGCTTCTATTTCTGAAGTTGCACTATGACTTGGAATATTGCTTGTACATTTCGGCTTATTGAATATTGTAATTACGGAACTGTTATACGGTAACTGTTTTCCTAGGAAAATGATAACATTAATCAGTAGAGTAAGTTATTTCCACGTCAACTAGCCAATGAACTTTTATGCAGGTATTTTTTTTTTAAAGGGGGGAGGATAAAAGGTAACAGGAAATTCTGAGGGGAAAAATGTTAAAGAGAGGAAGAAGAGGAAGAACCTGATAAAAATATTGATAACAGACGCAATACTTTCATATTACTGATTTTTCATTGTTAAAAGTAAGAGCTTTCAGCTAGTATCAGTTTAGTGTTCGAAAATGTGGCTTTAATTAACTTGGGGATGGGGAAGATGACATTCTCCCAAGTGTTTTTTTTTTAAAAAAAAATAATGGACTTGGAGAAGGGCAATTTCCTGAGAAAGACTCATTGGAAAATGCATTTTATGCACTTTTTCATTGCTCCTTGTTCTTTCCTGAAGATGGTTAAGTCTCCCCCTGCTCTTCCACCAGGACATTAATTTCTTCTCTCTGGAGGTCCTAGTGTGTAGGGGTGTCAGGGAGAGACTTTAATCCCACTCAGAATCCATCTGTATCCATGGTTCAATATTCCACTCAGCGTTTCCGTTGAACTTGTGATGATATCTCTTTAGTATGACTATCTATTTTTTCTTCAGTTGTTTTTAAATGGCCAGTGGGATTGATTAGGTATCTCAGGCTCCAGATGCTCTAAAATATAGTCCTTCAGGCTCTCATGAAATAGAGCCAAGAATAAGAAAGCCTGTCGTTGCCATAATTACATATTAAAAGGGTGTCCTTTCTTTCCAAATGGCCCCCACTACTTGCTTTTGAAAGTCCTCTAAAGTTCTTTTTAAAACTTACTCCTTGCAGTGCCAAAAGTTTGTGACGCCTGCAAAAACAAGAATGAAGATGACAACGAAATTGTAGAAAACCTTTGCAAAAATGACTTTGGTAAGTATGAGGGAGATACTCTGATTGAAAACTGGGGGCTTTGTTCTCTGATTGCAATAATAATCAGTGTTGTAAGAAAGGAAGTTGTGGTCAGTTTTAATTGGCAAATGCATTTAAGCTTTTATTTCAACAGTGGATCCTAATTCACCTAATCATGGGATTATGATTAGGTTTCTATTTAGTCTATCAGACTAGGAGGTTGTTTAGAACTGCTCTTTGTAATAAACATGTGTGCTCTGGCCTTTCTGTGGTTGTTCTCTTTTCTATACAACATTGTCCACTGTGGCCTCAACTCCTTCCTAGGTAGAAAGAAATGGGATTCTAAAGCTTTCTTAGCTGGAAGTCCAAACTAATCTTGATGATGCTTGAATTGCGGGGGAGGGGGGGAAATCCTGTTCTCCTTCATGGGTATTGGTTGTCCCATAGCTGACAACAGAAACTGGTTTAGTTCTCAATAGTTTTACCAGTGATTCTAATTCCAGTACCTCTGTCTATATCAGGGGTAGTCAACCTTGGCTCTTTTATGACTCGTGGACTTCAACTCCCAGAATTCCTGAGCCAGCTGTGCTGGCTCAGGAATTCTGGGAGTTGAAGTCCACGAGTCATAAAAGAGCCAAAGTTGACTACCCCTGGTCTATATAAACCAACTGGTTTTCACATTTGGTCACCTTAGGTCAGGGGTAGGCAACCTTGGCTCTTTTATGACTCGTGGACTTCAACTCCCAGAATTCCTTGAAGTCCACGAGTCATAAAAGAGCCAAGGTTGCCTACCCCTGACCTAAGGTAGTAATAGAATCCAGGAATCAGCTAGTTGTATATAGGCATATATATCTTTTTTATTACCCTCTGAAACTGCAATATCAGGTATTTCAGAGTTGCAGAAATATAAATAATATGAATGTGACAGCGTTGAATTTTGTGATTTGTTGCTGATGTGAAATGGAGCCCAGTGGCATAGTAATACTGGAGGCCTTGGTTTCATTCTGTTTCCCTTCTGCCCACCTGCAGAGGAAGGAGACTAAGGAGGGAGGCCTCGATTTCGGTCCTGCTATGAATTTGAAAACAGGTTTTATCCTGCCAGTCCCCACTTCTTATGCAGCAGGGAGGGAGGGCTTCATGGGAAGAGTAAAATAGAAATGGCTTCTGACTTTTCCAGAATACAAGACTAACCACAAAGATATGAGAGGAAACCTGAGAAACACGTTGATAGTCTTCACTTCAGATTTTAAGCTGGTATAACAATTGTAAATGTACAGCATTGTTACATTAATTTACAACAAGCCCCCAACAGCTGTGGCAAACTTTTTACATTCCATATTGGTAGGAAACTGGCATCTTTTTCTTAAAAAGAGATGAATCTGTCTTTTGAAAATCTGAAATGCCAGGAACTAATGAGCATTGGCTGTCAAGAAAGCAGAAAATGGCTTTACAGAGGTAAGACAAAGAATATATCAATTCGGGATAAGAATATTTGGGAAATCCTCCTGAATAAGACAGGTAAAATGTGATAAACTAACAGGCATAAATGGTAAATACATGTTGTAATTTTATTATGTTCTAACTGCAATAGTTATTTTATTACAGCGTGATCACAAATGTATAGGGATTAATGCCCTTATCATTAAAGAATAGCATAGACAGTGAGTTATTATTCATTAACTAGTATTGAGTTTTCATCTGACATATCCACCAGCAGATGTTTGGCTTTTCTTAGTAAGCATGATTCTATTTTCCTCTCTTTTCAATTATTGCACCAAATCTAATTTATCTATAAAACCCAATTATTTTTGCTCATTCTTTCAAATGCAATAGACAAAATACACTGATCAACCAATGAGTTTTATAAATTAAGCCAAACTATTTTCAGGAGAAATGGGGATTGCTTTTTCCTATGGGAAGATGGCTGTTTCCCCGTCCTCCTTTCAGCTTTGTGCCATTCTTAAAACTTTAACATACAAAAACAACCAACAAAATCTAGAGGAAGAGGCTCATTTAGCAAAGGCATTATTTTTTTTTCTTTGAAAGTGAAAGAAATACACCCCAAGATTGATTTCGGACTGAAATTACTTTCATGCTCTTGATGCCTTTAGAAATGGAGCCACCTGCTGACCATTTTGTCAGAAATTGACAGTTTAATTAGCAAGAGAAGACCTGCCTCGCTGGATTCTCTTTATGTGCCAGAATGAGAGGAGAAAAAAAAATCTTTCCTTCTCTCTCTTCCTTTCTTTTACCCCACTCCCCCGCCCCTGCTCTGCTCCCCCACTATCCCTATTAGCTCTAAAGATAAAAGTGAAGGAGATCGCCTACATCAATGGAGACACCAAGATCACTCCGGAGACAAAGAGCAAAACCATCTACAAGCTGAATGGGGTGACGGAGAGGGACCTGAAGAAGACGGTGCTTTGGCTCAAAGGCGGCCTCCAGTGTACCTGTGACGAGATGAACGATATCAATGCACCATATTTAGTCATGGGACAGAGGCTGGCTGGGGAGTTAGTGATCACCTCCGTCAAGCGATGGCAGAAAGGCCAGCGAGCCTTTAAGAGGTTTTCACGTAGCATCCGCAAGCTGCAGTGCTAATTTGTTGGCGTCTCTGGTCGCCTTTAGTCGCCATGCCTTAAAGTTCTTTTACATCTTCTTTCCGCAGCCATAAATGCCCTGCAGCATGAAGGAGCCACTTCTTTTAAGAAGAAAAGAGACTCCCCTCCTTCTAATTGTGTACATTTAATAAACTATAGTTGCCCCAAACATAATTTTTCTTCTGTATAATTATTTCCAAACTGTGTCATTTAGAGTTGTTGCAAAATGTAATTTGATCCTCTTTTAATTATTCACACTCATTTCTAATCATACATTCTGTCTGGCTAACCTTTCTGCATTGGTTATGTGTCCATTTGGGAACTGGAATCAACTTGTTAAGTTTGGTTTTGTTCAAGTAAAAACAAATGTGGGAATCACAATGTGGCAGATAACAATGTCCAAGTTTTTACTAAGTGGGGATTATTTTGCTACCTGGCCTTTAAAAGACAAACTTTATTGTATACAGTTTACTCTTACAGAAATTATGACTCAAAGACAGGCAAAAACAGCTCAAGAATACCTTGAGAATTTCTTTCCTCAAATCCTCTGCAGAATTATATGTGTTTAAGGCCTCTAAAGCCCATGAGCTTGGTGTGCATTAGGTTGAAATCTCATGCACACTTCTTGTGGAGAAGTGGCTGCACTTTATGGGACTGGCGTCTGTCAACATACATAGTTGCATTGGAAGCTTGCTATAGACTATAGCTCTTACAATGACTTGTTTTAACTTTGAATATTAGGCCTAATTTTATCTAATCGGGAATGTGCTATCTAGTTTTATTCATTATAGAGAAATTATCCATGCGCATGTGCTACTTGTGCAAGAACTACATCCATAAATACATATTACTCATTTGCACATAATATTTTATAGAAAGCTTAGTACTAATTGTTTTAAATTAGTAGATCTGTGGTGGGGCAGTGATTAGAATGCAGTATTGCAGCTAATTCTGCCGACTGCCAGCAGTTCGATTCTCACCAGCTCAAGGTTGACTCAGTCTTCCATCCTTCCGAGGTTGCTAAATGAGGACCCAGATTGTTGGGGGTAATATACTGACTCTGTAAACCGCTTATAGAAGGCTGTAAAGCATTGTGAAGCGGCATATATTTCTTAAGTGCTATTGCTAAATTGAAGTACTCTGTTTTGTGCTTCACAAATTAGTTTCTGTAGCCTAACTGTAAAGTAGTGGTTATTTGAAAAAAGAGTTGTAAAATATTACTTTAACAAATCTTGTAAATATTCCAGATAAACCTTATATTCCTGTACATAAACTTTACATCACAGTTTATACTTTGTCGTGTTTTTGTCTTTAGGTTTTGTGAAAACAGCTCTGAAATCCATAGGATCCATTTTTATTGTATCTTTTTTGTCATCTTTGTAATAAAAAACATATGAGAAATTCACTGCCTCTTAAGTTAGCTAGTTACACTGCTGCACTAGTTGAAATGTTGTTGTATATGTTGTACATTCAACTGACATCTTGGATCATCTTAGAAAATCAGATCTATTAAGTATACTGTATGTGTGAAAAACAGGTAATTTCCAAAGTAGAACTTAACCAGGCTTTTAAACAGTCATTCACATAATATATAGTTTATTACTAGTTAACTACCAATAAATTTCTGATGTATACTAAAATATTATGCTATAATTTAAACAATGATTGATTGTGCTTCAATAAAATCCTGCACCATCTAATAGCATATTTCACCAAATATGAATTTTAATTCCTATAACACTGGATACTGCATAAAAAATTAGAATTACTTGGGCATAAGACTATTAAAGAAGGTAATCTGAATGAGGAAGTCCCAAATGCTGGATTGGACTCAGAGTTGTAATGGATTCTTGGCCTGTCAAACTTGGAAAGGCAAGATAATTCTCACTACACAGTTTTTCACATCTATTCTTTGGTTAGTCTGCACTTTACAATGCCTTAGTAAGGCCACACTTGGAATACTGCATCCAGTTTTGGTCACCACGATGTAAAAAAGAAGCTGAGACTCTAGAAAGAGTACAGAGAAGAGCAACAAAGATGATTAGGGGACTGGAGGCTAAAACATATAAGGAACGGTTGCTGGAATTGGGTATGTCTAGTTTAATGAAGAGAAGGACGAGGGGGGACATGATAGCAGTGTTCCAATCTCTCAGGGGCTGCCACAAAGAAGAGGGAGTCAAGCTATTCTCCAAAGCGCCTGAAGGCAGGACAAGAAGCAACGGGTGGAAACTAACCAAAGAGAGAAGCAACCTAGAACTAAGGAGAAACTTCCTGACAGAACAATTAACCAGTGGAACCACCTGCCTCCAGAAGCGGTGAATGCTCCAACACTGGAAGTTTTTAAGAAGAGACTGGACAGCTATTTGTCTGAAATGGTGTTGGGTTCCTGCCTGAGCAGGGGGTTGGACTCGATGACCTCCAAGGTCTCTTCCAACTTTATTATTATTATTATTATTATTCAGAAGTAAACTCGGCACTCCAGATTTTTCATAGTTAGGTGTAAAGTGTCATTTTTATTTTTAAAAATGTGTTTATGTTTTTGGAGTATATGATTTCCGGTAGCTGGTCCATGGAGTTCTCTTGAAAGCAATATGGAAGCAGTTTACTGATGCTTTCTTCCAGGATTTTTTTTCCTTTTAATTTGCCAGGTTTTATATGTCGGCATGAAAAATTACAATCATTTCAGAGGAGATTTTTCATACACACTTCCTTAGTAACTGTTTATTGAGTCTGTGTTATGCGCCACAGAATCAGTATTCTGGTTGTCCCATCCCAATTCTGCTGCAACAATTTGAAGAAGAAAACAGATAAAATTTATTCTTCAAGAGTACTGATGGGAAGAACTTAGTTTAAAATGCTTTCAGCAGGGTTTTTTTTTTTTACATTTGCACACTATTATTTTCATTTCAGCCTTTTTCTTGTGATGAACAACTGCATATTTTTCTTTCTTATGGTAGTATATCATCTACTTTGCAGTGGACTCTTTTCATTCATTTTAGAAAGAAAGAATCAAATATCTTTCACACAATGTCAGTGATCGGTGTTTTTGCATGTGACTCATTTAAGGGTGTATCCTGTGTAGAGTATATGGATCCTCATAGCCAATACTGTCCTTGTTCCTGCTTCCAAAGTACAGGTATTAAACATTGTGATCCTTTGACCCAAAGAATACAATCTACAAAGATTTTTATTCGGGATTCCAACTCTTAGAAAATCAAAGCAACTTCAGCTCATTTCTATAAGCAATGAAAGATAGATACTCAAATTATATTCCTTGATGGGTTCCAGGGCTGTAGTGCAGGAAATCCCAGCTCTCCATAAGAACGTTGGCATGAAATATCCCTTGAAAGCTGTCCCAATACAAATATTTAAACATTTACCCATTAGCCCTCTCTAGTACATCTCTGGGACCATGCAGAAAGCACGTGGTGGGCAGTATGCACAACTGAAGTAAAAACCCTGTTCTTTTTTTCGTTCTTGTAAGCAACAGGAATGTTTTTTTTAAATGTTAAAAGAGTCATAGTAAAACACAAGTAACCCAACAATATTTTCTATCTATATAGCAGCTAAGCTGCCTATTAGAGCAGCATCTCATAGATATTCAAAGGGGAGAACAGTGCTCTTTGTTGTAGGGGGCAAGGCAAAGAGTCTTGTGATCCTTAAGAGCACTATTTCTTGACCTTAAAAATGTGAAGATGTGTGGATTTCAACTCCCAGATCTGCCCAGCCAGCAGGTATTCAGAACAGTGTATTTCAATCTTAACAACATGAAGAGGTGTGGATGCTGAGAAATTGGGAGTTGATAGCACACATCTTCGTTCCAAGGTTGAGAAACATTGTTTTAGAGACTAACAAATGTGTTGATTTTCAAGAGTCTCTAGAGTTTGATAAAAGTGTATCTTGTAATAAAACAAATTCATTTTTAAGATGCCATTTGTATCTCACAAATGATCCAGTAGGGGGTAGTCAAAGTCCTAAAGTTCTCCTTTTGGTTAAAAGAAATTGAGTGCTCAGCCAATTTCACTAAAATAGAATGAAAGAATTGAAACTACTCTTGTTTCAAATTCTGGTATAAATTGTTAGCTTATTAGAAGTTATATACTTCTAAACCATTGGAATTGAAATCCAGCAAACCGTATCTTCCATTTAAAGTTAGTGAGCAAGGATAACAGTTATGAAAACAGGTAACGCCATAAACTAAACATCCTTTCTACTGTTTTTTGTTCTACTGCAATCCCAGTGGCCCTCCTCCTTCCCCTCTGTTTTTTTTAAGTTACCAACTCAGAGCTACTCCATCTGCTCTTCCTGACCTGGAAGCTCTGTGACTGTCAGCTTTTGGCTCTCAGAATTTTCCATCTATTGTCAGGATTCCAGGAGTCAAAATTCATACTAATAGAGGAAGTCTGCATAATATTATTTTAAGGCCTTTTCCAGTTTCTATCTTAGCTTTTCAGTTAATGTTTATTATCTCATTATTAAAGTATAGGGACAGCAAATTCAGTGTATCTTGTCTACATCCCTATGCAATATTAGGATCACACAACTGAAATTGACATTCAACCAGTTTAGAGCTCCTCAGTTTATAAGTGCTTAAGAAGCTAATCATGATACTAAAGATTGATAATGTTGCTGATGGTTTTCAAACCCTACAATTTAAGGGTGCTTTGGGAGTCTCCAATGGAAGCTGTGACCTCACATCCCCTATGGCAGGGGTAGGCAACCTTGGCTCTTTTATGACTCGTGGACTTCAACTCCCAGAATTCCTGAGCCAGCATGGCTCAGCTTGGAAATCTCTCCCTTTCCCCTCAGCATGGCTGGCTCAGGAATTCTGGGAGTTGAAGTCCACGTGTCATAAAAGAGCCAAGGTTGCTTACCCCTGCCCTATGGCTTGCCCATTCTTGCCTCTTGTCCTAGACCATTGTCCCTTATAAGAAGTTCAATTGTGAGTCCAGTTGATTTTCTAATTTTTTGAAATGAAGATGATGACCACAATATTCTTTGTTCAGGAAAGAAAATGTCTTTGGGTGGTCTATAAACAGGAACATGAATTGTTATTTAAAAGGAAAAAAAAGATAAACTTTCAGTAGGGCAGCTTTCTTTAAAAATTTGCTTATAGCATAAGCATTCATGGATCACAGCTCACTTTGCATGGAACATAGTTCTGAGAAAGAAGTAAGGAGAGGAAGATTTTAAGGGGGGGGGTGAATGGTAAGAAGAGATGAAATTATTTACTGGCCATAAATAAAACCACACATGGGTGATATACAGGCAGATTCCACGTAAACATGACCTTTCTAGGAAAAAAATAGAACGTGGATGGCAAAAGCAGGCATGTTATAAAAATGTTGTACCTATTCAGCTACACTTCACCAAAACTTTATATTTTTGAAAAACCACTGCTTTTTCTTCAGATCTAATTACCAAAGCTCCTCAGAAAACACTCTGGAGCATTGTATAATACTGAAACACTTAACATCACTTTCATTACTGAATATTTAACAGCAGGCTTACAGCCGTCAATGATGTATGCAATTAGATTCTTCTTTATGAATGTAAATAGCATAGCATTAGTTGCTTGCTTCTGACCAGGTTTTGTTATGTCCTCTTTTCATAGACAATTTGACCTTGTTTTAGAGCCGTGGTGGTGCAGTGGTTAGAATGCAGTATTGCAGGCTAATTCTGCTGACGGCAGTGGTTCGATCCTCACTGGCTCAAAGTTGACCCATCCTTCCGAAGTCAGTAAAATGAGAATCCAGATTGTTGGGGGCCATAGGCTGACTCTGTAAACTGCTCAGAAAGCATGATGAAGTGGTATATAAGTCTAAGTGCTATTGCTATTCAGGTCCTTTTCTTCGTTCTTAGCAAACTCATTGTTGAACATCTCACACTTTCTCCCTGGTAATTCCATTCCTGTTTTCTCACTTTGCACATCTCACCCTGCCTGTAGACTCAATATCTTCACACTCCCTCTTTGTCTATTACTACCAACTTTCATCCCAAGCATTTGCTTGACTCTGGCTTGAAATGAGCTCCACCTACACTCGTCTGTCAGGTGTTCTCATGTTCGTCCTTGATCCTGAGTCGTCACCATGAAGCATGGGGCAGCCACTGAAGGATTTATTGCCTAAACACCACTGAAGAAGTTACCTAGCCTGTTCAGAAACCAACCCACAAGCTTGGAGAACGAACCTTCACCCTCATTAATTGCTGTCTAGAGTGCAATGGTATAGCTACTATAAAAATAGTTCGCAACACATTTACAAAAACAACTTTTATATAGGTTTGTAAATGCAGTGAAAATGGTTTATTGAATTAATTAAAGACAAAAAAAAATATCTACAAGATACTTTGTAGCTATAAATTGTTGCTTTTATTGTTATAGCAGATGTAAACTTTATACTTTGTATTTTTCTCATAAAGACGCACTGATTAGCATTAGTTATACAAATTTGTATCACCTTGCTATTTTCTTTCAGGCAGATTAAAAGCAATGAAAGAATAAAAGTGGAATATAGCAATAATCTATACATTAGGCTTCCCAATAAAAGCAGCAGGTGGCTTTAATACGTTATAACACTAATTCAAACTAACACGTTTGTTTTGAACAAATGACCTTTAAATATAAACAAAGAACTTGTCCAATCTTTTTTTGCTATTTAAAGTAGGCCCAACTAGGACTTATACTTAAGGGAAAAAGTTTTCTGTCTATTTTACATGCAACAAAGAAGTTATTAAAACTGTTGCTATTGAGCTTATTAAAACCAATAAACCTCCTTGGAATCTTTTAAGTATTGTCAAGATGGTGAGCATGTACGTGAATGAAGCCAGACACACCTCAGCGCAGAATGAAGACTGGTTTATTACAGTGCAAATGTATAGGTAGCCCTCCACTTACAATAATTTCTGTTGCTAAATGAGACATTTGTTAAATGAGTTTTTGCCCCATTTTATGACCTTTCTTGTCACAGTTAAGTGAATCACTGCAGTTGTTAAGTTAGTAACATGGTTGTTAAATGAATCTGACTTCCCCATTGATTTTGCTTGTCAGAGGTCGTAAAAGGGGATCACATGACCCCAGGATATGCAGTCATAAATATGAATGTTTCCAAATGTCTGAATTTTGATCACATGACCATGGGGATGCGGCAACAGGCGTGTGAAAAATGGTCGTAAGTAGCTTTTTTCAGCGCTGTTGTAACTTTGGTCACTAAATGAACTGTGTACTACAGGTAGTTTTAAGAACTACCTGTAGTACACAGTACATTTACAAGACTTTATGATATGTGTGTGTGTGTATAGTGACCAAGCATAAATATAACTTAATATGTAGAATTGAATTTAAATGACTGACATTTCTATTACTTTCATTATAGCAGTGTTTCTCAACTGGTCAACATTAAGATATGCAGCTTTCTATTTCTAGCATCCCCAGCCAACAGTATAAAAAGGCTTTTCTGTTAATTTTTTTCTCTCCTCCCACACTTAACTTATCTACAGGCTTAGGTGTGTTAACAGTCTCTCCTCTCAATATTCTTTTGCTAAGATCGCCAACATCTAAATGACAAGGAGTTTTCCCCACTAGTATCTGGACTCAAGTTGCACTGTTGTTGGCTTTTGGGGGGGGGGAGGCAGGGTGTGCATGCTATTCTTTTCTGCAGGTTATTCTTTGGCCTCAGCTCCCTAAGGCTCCTTCCTAGTTCTTCACCCTGGCCGTGGATTGTCTGCCTTCTGCCTCTCCCAGCCGTGCCTCCTCAAATCCATGCCTCATCCAGTCGCCTCTCACTCCAGCAGCATCTCCTGCCAAATCAAGAACCCTCCGCCTTTCTGTGGCTTCCTTTATAGTTTTTTCTTTTGAAATCTACATGCCAGGTTGCAGGTAATCCTAAGCAGTTTTAATTTTTTCCCCCTTTCTCTGCAAGGGTTTGGGTAGTGGTGGTCAGACCACCAAAGATTAAAAACGTCGACAATCACAATTCAATAAACAGATGTTGAAAATATCCTACATTGAAATAAATGTCTTGTCAGCTTTTCTATATGATTCTTAGCATTGCCAAAATGTTTTGCCCTTGTCAGAATTAACTATGGGCACAATTCCATGGAATTAAATGCACTCCACTCCTATTGAAATCAAGAGAATTTGCACACTTCTAAGACACAATTACCATAAATGGACAACACCAGAAGGCATATTTAATTTTAGTTTAATTAACTCCCACAGAAGTCATTTTTAAAAGATTTTTATTTCTGCAGAAGTTGGCTGTGGAAAGCACTGAATGGCTGACTCCAATGGAAACTAGATACAGCCCTGTGTTTTAGCTTAACAGTGTTATGGATCCTATCTCTTGATGATCCAAAGGAATAGCTAAAATATAGAAGTACCAAATATTTATTTAAATCAGTAAGTACAAAATTTTATCAGAACATACATTTTTCATATGTTACAATCAGTAAACTAAAATAATTCCAGGAAATGCCTTTTTGCCCTTCGAAAAATAAATGAAGCTTAATGCAAATGTGCTGAACATTTTCTCAGATAGTGAAGACGACATGAAGTCTAGCTTATGGATCATCTTAGAATACGTTCAACTAAACAACTTATTTGTTTTATGTATTTAACTGATATTTATGCTGCCTATCTCTAATGGCTCCAGGGAGTTTTCGAAAGATAATAAAAACCAATAAAATGCTATCTAGCAATTGACTGATTGATTATGTGCCAGCAAGTGGTTGTTTGCTCTTAGCAACAACCAAATCCTAAAAAAAATAAAAATAAAATAGAAAAGCTCTAAAAGGACTTAAGTTACAGTATATTTATACTTATTGTTTAATATTTAAACAAAAAACGATCATATAGTATATGCTCTTGTTCAACACTGAATGTAACAGATGCTATTTTTTATAATTAATCATGACTGAAAACTATCTGTGTTAGTTCCCCTGCTGGCCTCATTTGCTTGTCACACCTAAGTTAACTCAGTGGACACATCACACTAAACATAATGCAGTTTCCTTGGGTTTGGCTTACTGGGAGTCAGGCTATTCTCCAAAGCGCCTGAAGGCAGGACAAGAAGCAACGGGTGGAAACTAACCAAAGAGAGAAGCAACCTAGAACTAAGGAGAAACTTCCTGACAGTTAGAACAATTAACCAGTGAAACAACTTGCCTCCAGAAGCGGTGAATGCTCCAACACTGGAAGTTTTTAAGAAGAGACTGGACAGTCATTTGTCCGAAATGGTATAGGGTTTCCTGCCTGAGCAGGAAGTTGGACTAGATGACTTCCGAGGTCCCTTCCAAGTTTATCATTATTATTATTTGTAAATCAAGATTTACAGCTTAGCATGATGCATGAATTCAGATAAAATCTTGTTAAATATGGCGTAGTTAAGCAAAAAGTGGCTTAATGCAATCCATAAATGTTATCTATCAATTCTTTCAATCTTTCTCAATTGGTTCTCAAGACTCTGCTAGAACTGTATCTTCCAGCACATTAGCTGCTCCACACTCCCCTGCTGATTTCTTCTTTCTCATAAATATCTGAAGAGTTGAGATACATGTGCAAAATTTGGACAGAGCTAGTGTTGCATGTTCCCGATATTTCTGCTGAGAGAAAAGCAGTCAAACTACATGATGAATGTCTGGGGTTCAAGGAATCAAACTTCTGAAGCCTACTTGCTTCCTGGTAATGGACTGGCCTGACTGAATATCCTGAACCATAACAAATTATTCACACCAGAGGTGCTGCTAAAATTAATGGAAATGGCCTATTATACCAACTTCTCAGCTAAGCTTTTATTGCCATTTTCAAATTAAACCAAAATAACTGCTGTTGATCTTTATCACTTGGCCATTCAAGATAAGTTTTGGTATTCATTAATTTTCGGAGTTTGCAAAACCTTTCCGGAATTGTTTTTGTTGGAATAGGTTCCAGGAGGACCAAAATGGCTGTGTCATTATTCTCATCAAAGAAACGGAAGTGAGAAAAATCCAATTCATACTTGCACCACTCACTCCGTACAAAATTATCCGAAAGCACAAAAAGGGTTTTAGAGCTCTTCTCAATGGAGTCAATAATATTGTCTACAATCCATTTGCCAGGCATAAAATCTCTTTTATGAAGACACAGTTTAAATGGAGGGTTTGCTTGCTCCAACATCTGGACCATAACATTTTCCACCCATTCAGAGTCTTGTTCACTGTAGGAAATGAACGCATCATAGCAGACTGCCTGGTCATGGGTCCTTTGAGGCTTGCGTTTTGCTTTAAGCCAGGCTAAGGTCATGCGGATATACCAGATGACATGAAACTTGTAGCAAAGAAAGGCTGCCACCAAGATGATCAGGATGATCAGAATACAAAGGATGGACACAAAAGAAGTGAAATGACAGTCAGTCAGTTGTAGCTGGGCAACTCCGATTTGCTGCCCTTTTACATAATCTGGAGAATCACAGATGTAATTTTCAGGCCAACCAATAAAGATATTATCTCTTCTTGGATAAGACTGTACAAAGGAAACAAATTCACACTTGCACTGAAAGCTGTTATAACGGGCATCCAGCATCTTCAGTTCTCTAAACGTCTCCAGTTCCTGCTCAGAGAACATGAATACATTGTTTTCCCTAATAGTCAAAACATTTACATGAGGGATGAAGGCAGCATCTGGCAGAACTTTTAATCTATTATTTTTAAGGTAAAGTTCCTGAAGATGAGGCAGGCTCACCTTAAAATCATAGAGGAAATTGTTGCTTGCATCCAGAATTTCTAAAGAGTCAGGGATGCAACCTGTCAGTTTCTCTACTTTACAGCCAGAGATGTTTAAATATTTCAAGCTTCTTGGCCAAAGACACGATTCTGGCATTTGTTCCAAGTTATTCTGACTGATATCTAGGTTAGTAAGACTGACTAAATGAGCCACACTTCTAGCTGTTCTATCAATATGGGTCAAAGAATTCTGACTAACATTGAGAGTCTGCAGTTTAGGCCAACTGCCTGGACACAATGAATGATCCAAAGACATATCCTGTAACAAATTTGTATTGAAATCAAGATACTGTAATGAAAGGAATGTTTTTGCAAAATCGCAAGGCACTAGAAAAACTTTTGTATTTTCAATGGACAGTTTGGTAATATTCTCTACAAGATACCACATGGATGAAAGATCTGAAAATAAGTAAAATGAATCTATTTTTAAATTCCGAATTGTTATTATAAGTCCATTACTGGAAACACGCCGACTAGTATAGAAATGCCCAGTGCCTTGTAAAGTGCTATCTATAATTTCTAACTCTTGTAGCTGGCTCATATCAGATAATGCTTCCATTAAGGGAAAAACTTCATTTTCTAAAAATTCACTATCTCTAAATCCAAGCTTTTGAGCAATCATTGGAATCTCTCTGAAATAACGGATAAGGGGTGAGAGGTTACGGTGTATATTTCTCAGTTCAAGAAACACCACAGAGTTTTTAACATCATTTAAAATCTGACGCAATCTGGAGTTGACAGTTACATTCAAAATAATGTGATTTATGCGCTCAAGAGATTGTAGAGTTCCTGGTGAATATTGTTGAAGACTCTGTCCTTCAATTTCCAGTTCTTCAAGAACTGAAATTCCTTCAAAATCTTTTGTCTGTAAAGTAGAGAATTTATCGTTTCCCAAGTATAGATATCTTAGCTTTTGTAAGCCAGAAAATAATGGAAATTTGCCGAGTTTCAAGTAGGAATTCCCCTTTATGTTTAAAGTCTGTAAAGAAGTAAGATTTCTGAACCAAGACGGTGACAAGTAGGTCAGGTTATTCCATGATAAATCCAAATGCTCCAGCTTTCCAAGGAAGTCAAAGGCATGGTCGTCAATTGTATGAATTGAATTAGATTGAAGCAAAAGTGTTCTAAGATTGACTGCAAACTTTAGGTCAACATCTCCAATATGCACAATGCTATTAAAGGTCAGGTCCAGTCCCAAAACAGCATTTGATAGACCCAGTGGAATTGTGTGCAGACTCTTCCTATGAAAATTGCAATGAGCAACATCACAAAATGGAGTGATCTTTTCAGCAGAAAGACTTTTAGCTCCAGCAATCGAGATAAAACAAAGACTCCAAATTGGAAAAATCATGATTATCTAAAAGGTTAAACAAAATTCAATGTGATTAGAATGTTATAATACATAATACATTTGGTAATTTTAAGAAATTTGGTTAAAAAAATAAAAAGCAGTCAATATTTACAAATATCACACAGAGAGCTAGAAGTAGCTTTAATGGCAGTTGGACATTATTTCTTATGCATTCAGCTAGACCAGTGGTTCTCAACCTTTTTAATGCCGCGACCCCAACCGGTCGTAAGTCAAGGACTAAACTGGTCGTAAGTCGAGGACTACCCAACCGGTCATAAGTCGAGGACTTTCCCTGCCCGGGAGCGCCGCGCATGCGTGGTTCCGCCCCCTGCGCCGGCCGAGGCGTAGCTGGCAAGCGGCAGAGACGGAGCAGGCCTACCACCAGCTGGCCCAGCCCAAGGGAGGTAAGGCACCCGCCGGAAAAGGGGGAAAAAATGGTGGACAAAAAAAATGGCGGACAAAAAATGGCGGACAGCCTTGCTTGGTGACCCCCATGAAATGGTCGATCGACCCCAAATGGGGTCCCGACCCACAGGTTGAGAACCACTGAGCTAGACAAGTGGTTCTCTACCTGTGATCTATGCCCCCCCCAGGGGGCTGCAATGTCATCACAGCGGGTCCAAAAAAGCTTGATGCATGTTAGTAGGCTAATATGTTAAATCTTAACTCTTGGTGGTTCCTGACCATGGTACATAGCCAGAAAAGATTTTTAAAGGGGGGTCCATGGTGAAGAAAAGACTGAAAACCAAATGTTGGAGATGTGGAAGTTTAGATGCAACTTATTTTCATATTTGGTGGACGTGTAGGGAAATAAAAGCATTTTGGATCAAGGTTTGGTGGAATATTCAAAATATTTTTAAGAAAAAGATAAAGTTTACACCGCAGTTATTTCTATTAGGTATCATGGGAGATTTGGATGCTAAAGAAATGAATCTGATGTTAAANCAAGCTTTTGAGCAATCATTGGAATCTCTCTGAAATAACGGATAAGGGGTGAGAGGTTACGGTGTATATTTCTCAGTTCAAGAAACACCACAGAGTTTTTAACATCATTTAAAATCTGACGCAATCTGGAGTTGACAGTTACATTCAAAATAATGTGATTTATGCGCTCAAGAGATTGTAGAGTTCCTGGTGAATATTGCTGAAGACTCTGTCCTTCAATTTCCAGTTCTTCAAGAACTGAAATTCCTTCAAAATCTTTTGTCTGTAAAGTAGAGAATTTATCGTTTCCCAAGTATAGATATCTTAGCTTTTGTAAGCCAGAAAATAATGGAAATTTGCCGAGTTTCAAGTAGGAATTCCCCTTTATGTTTAAAGTCTGTAAAGAAGTAAGATTTCTGAACCAAGACGGTGACAAGTAGGTCAGGTTATTCCATGATAAATCCAAATGCTCCAGCTTTCCAAGGAAGTCAAAGGCATGGTCGTCAATTGTATGAATTGAATTAGATTGAAGCAAAAGTGTTCTAAGATTGACTGCAAACTTTAGGTCAACATCTCCAATATGCACAATGCTATTAGAGGTCAGGTCCAGTCCCAAGACACCATTTGATAGACCCAGTGGAATTGTGTGCAGACTCTTCCTATGAAAATTGCAATGAGCCACATCACAAAACGGAGTGATCTTTTCAGCAGAAAGACTTTTAGCTCCAGCAACCGAGATAAAACAAAGACTCCAAATTGGAAAAAGCATGATTATCTAAAAGATTAAACAAAATTCAATGTGATTAGAATGTTATAATACATAATACATTTGGTAATTTTAAGTAATTTGGTTAAAAAAATAAAAAGCAGTCAATATTTACAAATATCACACAGAGAGCTAGAAGTAGCTTTAATGGCAGTTGGACATTATTTCTTATGCATTCAGCTAGACCAGTGGTTCTCTACCTGTGATCTATGCCCCCCCCCAGGGGGCTGCAATGTCATCACAGCGGGTCCAAAAAAGCTTGATGCATGTTAGTAGGCTAATATGTTAAATCTTAAGTCTTGGTGGTTCCTGACCATGGTACACAGCCACAAAAGATTTTTAAAGGGGGGTCCATGGTGAAGAAAAGGCTGAAAACCACTGAGCTAGACTATATACTGACCACAAAATATAATTTATACCCAAATATATATAAAATATATACTGCTCACAAAAATAAAGGGAACATTTTACCATGGAACTGAAGGGGTTTGCGTTCCCTTTATTTTTGTGAGCAGTATAGTTTATACCCCATTATGAAAGCTGTGGATTCAACATGGGCACATTTATGTTATTCAGTTCAAATCAGAGCTAAATCCATATCTGAGAATCCAAAGCTTCAGGAACTATACTAAGAGCTATTTTCTTTTTTTGGTTCCTAATCCCAGTCCCTTGAAAACCAGAGTTTACATATCTGGCTTTAAACACTGGAGCACATGAGAAAATAAAAGAGAAGCATAGCAAAAGGACAAAAGGAACCCAAGAAAGGAATTTTGTTGCACCTGATTAGTTTCCTTGATCCTGATGGTCTTTATCCAGATCAGTTGTGGACAAAGATTGACATATCACATTTACATTTTCTTTTTAACGCTTTTATATCTGAACCTTTTACGAAGGATGTCTCCTCTGCATGCCATACACCAATTGACCTAGAAGTAGAAAAATCAGAGAAAAAGTACATTTAATCAGAACAAGTTACATTTCCAGAACATTTGCTCTGATGCTCACCATGCTCCTTCTCTTCTTGGAATTATTCCTTTATTCCTTTTTACAACTGCTGTGAGATCTGTCATAGATGTGTTCCCAAGTATTTGGCTGATAATACCTTAGCATTCATGGGGTTACTCTCATGGAACGAACTACCCTCTGGAACGAACTACCCCCCGAGATCCGGACGATTCCGGATCTCCTACCTTTTCGCCGCGCCCTCAAGACATGGCTTTTTCAACAAGCGGGTCTGGCCTAGGGAGAAATTTTTAAACAGGGACAATTCTTAATTTAATTTTAATTAATTATACAGCGAAACAAAAATATTTGGTTTTTAACAGGTTTTTATGGAGGGATGATGTTTTAAGTGTTTTAATATGCTGTAAGCCGCCCTGAGTCCTATAGGGAGAAGGGCGGCATATAAATCTATGAAAATAAATAAATAAATAAATGAGGCGTTCCGTTTATTTAAGTACAATCCCATGATTCTCCCTTGGCTGAGTAAAAGGGAAGGCCACACAGTTAGTTGGTTGGTTGTTTTGCCATGCCCATTTTAAATCAAGTTGCTTATTAATTTCAGATGTTTTAGCTAAACAACCCAAGAGATTTATATTATGAACAGGCACACTGCAACAGCATTTTGAGAATAGCTAGAACTTTTTCTAGCAACTTGGAAATCATAGGTTTTAGTGTATTCGGCACTCCCTAATGTCTAGATTACAGATTTGCTATGTGAACCTATATATTTCAATGTAGAGGCACGATACAATAGTTTTAAAAAGAAGTCATTCCCACAAATTCAATGGGATGCAGTCACAAATGAGTGGATATTAGCAAGATTGTGGAATTCATAGCCCTATAAAAGTTGTTAAATTGTAACTATCAGCATCCCTTACCACTGATCATGCTGAATCAGCTCTTGGTAAATCAAACACATAAACTTCTGCTTAGCAGTACAGAAGAACAAGTGCACACCCAAATCTGAATATATCATAGATATATGTTATATTCATCTAGACATCTGTAACAAAAGTCCACCTGTAGGAAATGTTTTAATAAATTAACTAATAAAACTGATCTTAAAAATGCATACTTGGTATATTCACCTCGGTAACTTTTCAAACAATATCTATGCCATGGCTAGCCAGAGTTAAATAGAACTACTCCACAAAATGTTTGAACAAAGCACACAGAGTTTATTTTCCAAATTTGTTACTGTTATTCACATTTAATTCTGTCCTGAGAAAGGAAACAATTGTGAAAACTAACACATTCAGGTCAATTTGACCTTTGTATCAAAGAAGAAACAGATTATCATTTCTTGCCATAACTAATGTGCCCAGATTTCAAGCAAATTAAAATACAAAACAATGAGCAGTGTGACTGCCATGGAAGAGTGAAATTACAGATTATAATAAATTACAGAATGGGGAGGACCTAAAACAGTGGTGGTGAACCTATGGCATGGGTGCCAGAGGCGGCACTCAAAGCCCTCTCTGTGGGCACACACGCCGTCACCCCAGTCCTAGGCCTTCAGCTGGGTTTTATAAAACATTTTCGCTTTAGGTTTCCGCCGCCGTGTACAACAAAAAAAAAAGGTTCAATCAGTCAATTTCGATTTCTCGCTGGGAAAAAAAAGATGGATGCAAAGTTGGAATTGATTGATTGAACTTTTTAGTCCCACCCAGTCTGCTGTTACCACCGCAGCCACGCCCACCCAATGGGCCACACCCACCCAATTGGGTTGCAGTCTGGACACTCGGTCTCTAAAAGGTTCGCCATCACTGACTTAAAATGATGATGTGATTGCAATCTTTATAATGAGCTCATCCTAAAAAATATATTTTTTTCTCCATTTTAATTCACCACTTTCATGATTACATTATTTATTTAGATTACTTGATTATAGGCTAGGCCACTTTCTTCTGCTTCTTTAGATTCCCTTGAATATTCTAGGAATGCTATCACAATTTCTCAGTGATTAATACCCATTGCAAAGACAAACTATAGTGCATTTTACCCATTCATTTCTTGTAGGAGTAAGCATGCACAGGCAACATGATTATCTCTTATTTGTGACAAATTGGGGCAGACTACATAGGATTACATGTTCTACATCTGCTTTAAGTTTAGACACCAAAGAACACAAGTGAAGGATTCTGAAATGGTCTCCTGCCTACAGATTCCTTTCCCTTTCCAGAGAATTTCCCCACCCAACCAATCATATCTCTGATGTCCAACAGATTAAAGGAAAAATGGACCTTGAAATGCAGACAAATCACAGGGACAGGAAACCAACAGAAACTGAAACTAACATGTTCTTTCAGAAACTGAGAATAAAGTCTAAACTATTTATAGAAGGATTAAGTCTAACTCTGCTAAGCGATGAGTGCAGCCAGGAAAAAAAACACTGTGCCAATGCACACATAAACATTAGGAGAACAGCAGCCAAAGAGAGAGAGAGATGTGGCATATTTTTATTAGCAAAGTTATTGTGTTTTTTTCTGGCAAAAAAAAAAAGCATATGAATTCATCACATCTTGCACATCACAAGAAATGTGAGGACTCATAATAACCGAATGATAGGGTGGGGCTTAGTCTAGTCAACATAGTTGGTTCACTCTTTAAATGAAAATTACCAGCAAAAAGCATTACATGTAATATACTGCACTGCACGAATGCAAAGCATGTATGAGCATACATGCCCACATATGACTTTCGTCACTTAATGGGTGAATCAAATGAAATCTTTGTAAGCCCCGTCCCTATATAAAAGGGAGCAGTAGTGATTCTACACAATTCATATATGCCCCAAAGCATAATATCGCCATTTCACCTTTAACATTTGAGATATTATATTTAAAGGCACATGACATTTTCCTAGCATGTTTTTCTTCATACGTGTCACCTTAGATGCCTCTCATATCATCAGTACATATATAACTTAAACATCATCACAGGACAGTTCAGGTCTAAATTATCACCACCACCACCTCCTCCTCCTCCTCCTCCTCCTTCTTCTTCTTCTTCCACATCTTCTTGCTTTCTTCTTCTTCCACATCTTCTTGCTTTCTTCTTCTTCTTCTTCTTCTTCTTCTTCTTCTTCTTCTTCTTCTTCTTCTTCTTCTTCTTCTTCTTCTTCTTCTTCTTCCTTCTTCTTCTCCTCCTCCTCCTCCTCCTCCTCCTCCTCCTCCTCTTCTTCTTCTTCTTCTTCTTCTTCTTCTTCTTCTTCTTCTTCCACATCTTCTTGCTTTCTTCTTCTTCTCCTCCTCCTCCTCCTCCTCCTCCTCTT
The DNA here is from genome assembly GCF_001527695.2 of Protobothrops mucrosquamatus. Taxonomy (NCBI): domain Eukaryota; kingdom Metazoa; phylum Chordata; class Lepidosauria; order Squamata; family Viperidae; genus Protobothrops; species Protobothrops mucrosquamatus. Next base: position 286,560 of record NW_015387003.1, on the reverse strand, counting down.
CTTCTTCTTCTTCTTCTTCTTCTTCTTCTTCTTCTTCTTCTTCTTCTTCTTCTTCTTCTTCTTCTTCCTGCACCTGTTAAAATTCCAGTTACCCCACAGAGGGCAATACATAAAATAAAAAATAAAACAAAAACGCAGGCTTATTCGCAACTCACACGGAACGCCTTTCTACGCCGAGTTGGTTGCTAGGTAGCTTCATTAAATTTAGGTTTAATCTTTAAAGAAAAGAAAAAAAAACGAATTAAAAGAAACGCGGAAACAAAGGCACGCCTCCGGCGTTATTACTCACTCGGCCAGCTTCCGAAAGCCCCCGGCTGCCTCACGCAACTTCTCCGACGGTTCCGCAACGTCGGACTCGCCTCCTCAGCAGAAGCGGCTGCGAACGAGCCAGCGCGGCGTCCCCGAGCGGAAGGCCACCTCCGGCAGTCTTTGGGGCGTGTGGGCGGTGGCTTCCCCTCCGTCGAAGACCGATTTAGATGTCGATATTTCCTTCCCGACAGCCACACCTCTCGCTGCCCCCCTGCCGGTCCCCCCCCCGCTTCTTAGGCTTAGCAGTTGTGCCTCTTTTTAAGTTTTTCTGCCCAAACTGCCTGAAGTTGCCTTGGAGAGAAGGTGTAAGCCCTGATTTAAAGGAACTGCGCAGCTTTCCCAGTTCAGAATACGCCTCGGTTTTGTTTTTTTTTACATTTTTCAACCAGCACAGTCGGCTCCTCCAAGGTCCCTTCCAGCTCTAGGGTTGCCAGGTGTCCACTATTTGAGTGGACAGTAGTCCACTTTTTTTCACATTATGTTCACTATTTTTTTTTTCACAAAATAGTGGACATTTTTTTTTATTCAAAAGCTTTATGATGAAATGGTACGTAATCTAAAGCTGTACAGTCTACTTTTTTTTTACTACTTAAACCCCCCCTCCCGCTTGTCCGCTATTTTTTGGAAGCAGACCTGGCAACCCTATGACCAGCTCTGGCGACCCCAAGGGGGAGGGCCTTCTCTGTGGGAGCTCCCACCCTCTGGAATGAACTACCTCCAGAGATCAGGGTGATCCCTGATCTCCCTTCCTTCCGCCGCGCCCTTAAGACATGGTTATTCCAGCTTGCGGGACTGGCCTAGGGGAAAATTTTTAGAGGGGGTTTTAATTATAATTTTAATTAGACCAATTATTAATATTTGCCTTTTAATTAACTTTTAAATTTGTAGTCTGATATTTGTATTTTTTATCCGGTTGTTAGCCGCCCTGAGTCCGCAAGGAGAAGGGCGGGATATAAATTTAAAAAATAAAATAAAATAAATAATATTAAAAGATTTTCACTTCATTCCTCGCGTTCAATTTCGCGGGCTGTTTTTCCTCACCCTGTCTAGAAAGGCGTTCATTTGCAATATGATGCTTATTTTGACGGAGTCTGACCTTGCTGACTCAAAATATTCTGCTGCTTGCAAATGAGCGCACTGTGGTGCTTCTCCCCCATCGAATCTGGCGAGCTAGGGTTAAAAAATTGTAAGGTTTTCCACTTAGCCTCACAACTGCCCCAGCATTACTCAGGAATTTAAAAGAGCCAAAGAAACTCCTGAGTCGAGGTTTCAGCAAGCAAGCAACTTTTATTTTGATCAAAATAGAGTTGGGTGACCCCCGTCTCTCTTCGTGGCTGGTCGAGAGATGAAGGCAACAACCAGAAAAGATGTCTTCCACCTTTTATACCTTTCCAGGACAAAAAGATCAGGTCTTGGTACTAGGCATAAGAGGGCACAAAAAAATAATTCCTAGATGATGACTCATGCACAGCAACCCAGGCTCCATCCGTAGCTCCTTTCTCCCCTCCCCTTACTGTGCTCTTTTCATATAAGCAATCACCTATACCTAAAGCAGGGCTTTTCAACCTTTTCACCCATTGTACCACTTTTAGGATATGGCAATATCCGAGTACCACCAGTCGCCTAGCAAGGTGTCAAAAACTTGATGATCAAAAAAAAAAGGAAAAAAGTGATAAAGTACAGGTAGTCCTCGACTTACAACAGTTCGCTTAGTGACTGTTCGAAGTTACAATGGCGCTGAAAAAAGTGCCCCCCCAAGCTACAGCCGAGCAAGACACCTGCCTGCCCACCTGGCCGCACTCTTCCTCCTGTCCGAGGTTTTTATTGTTGTGAGCATTTCTGTTGAGGATTGGTAGCAAGGGTGGGGTGGGGGGTGTTTGGTTTTTATTCCCCCCATCTGCTGGGTGGTTGCAGCAGGTTTTGGTCACTTCACATGATCCTGGGACACTGTGACCATCATAAATATGAATCAGTTGCCAAGCATCTAAATGTAAATCACAAGACCCTGGAGATGCTGCAACATTCCAGCTGATCAGCGCTTCTTCTGGGGTCAGCAGAATGGCCAGGATCAGTGCTGCTTTCCAGCTGATTGGTGCTTCTTCAGAGCTCAGCAGAAGCACCAGGATCAGCACCGAGCTCCAGCTGGAGCCTGGCGCTGATCCTGGTGCTTCCGTTGAGCCCTGACAGCCCTGCAACTCCAGCCATCTCTCGCTCAGGCTTGTGTGGTGCTGCCACCAGTTCAGCTCATTCCCCCATTACCACTTTTCTAGGATGGTCGCGTACCACCTGCCAGGTGCCAATGTACCACAGGTGGTACCCGTACCACTGGTTGAAAAGCCCTGAATAAAGCATGAAGCCCTTACTTTTCCAATATATATATAAAGCATCTGCTCAAGCAATTAACTACAAAATAATGATTACAAAATAACAAAACAATGATTACATGATAACACTATAAGTATCAATATAAAATGGTTACTATATGTAAAATAAATGCTAATGTCAAACTTAAACATACTAAAATCATAAGCACAATAAAATCCCTTCAAAATAATAATAATTGCCTTCTACTTTCTGCATCGGCTCAGCTGAAAATACGCAGTTTAACTTTCTAGGTAGCAAGGACTGCATTGTAGAAACTGTGTCACATCTTACATAAGAGTAGTTTTTTTTTCCCATATAAGTATAGAAAAATGAACTTATCCGAACCCGAGGGACGTTCTTCTAAAAATAGATGCTTATCGTTCTGATCGGTTACTTATTCTGTACTCTTGTAATCTTCCAGAATATTTTGTGAGATCATATTATTTCAGGTTGATCATTAGCAGCAATAATGTCAATCATTGCATCAGGCTATTGTTTTGTTCCTGTCTTATGTTATTCTTGCCATTTTTTTAACACGAAATTGTCTTGTTTTTGTGTGAACCATCCAGAGTCACCGCGAGCTGGTTGGTTGGCGCACCAATTTGATAAATAAATAAACAATAAGTATGCACTACTACTAGCGTTTGGTTGTATTTCCTCATGTTTTGCAGCATGCATTAGAAAATCCGGGAGTTTATGCTTTATGGAATATAGGCAGGTTTCTCCTGCCCAGTGATGTCTGACTCTAGGGGGTGATGCCCATCTCCATTTCTCCATTATTCTCTGTTATTCTTTATGACTTTCTGTGGGATCATCCATCGGGACTTGGCAGAGTCTAGCTAGCCCATACACTCTGCAAATGTTCCTGCACAATGCCAGCTAGTGGCCATTTTGCATAGTTTGCACCTTGGGTCCTAATTAGTGTAGTAGCCTTTTTTTGGCTGGTGTACAGTGTATGTAGGTTGGACTTGGGGTGGAAACTTCTGTACATTTTGAAGAGCTTCTGGGTCTTCACACCTGTAGCCTCCATGTCCTCTTTTGACCAGTTCACTATACCAGCAGGGTATCCGATGACTGCCAGGGCATATGTGTGAACTTTTGAAATTAAAATAATTTATATAAACTGAAGATTGCATATCCATCTGGATCAGGTATAATATGGATTGGATGAAGAATGTGTTTAGTGATATCCTCTGCTGATTATGGGTGGCTCATAAGTCTGATTCAATTAGAAGTTGTTTGTTGTTTTATTGTCATCCATAGTTCTTTTATTGAAAATTCCAGCTTTTTATTGAAAATTCTGTTTATTCTTATATGGTTAGTATTAGGGTTTGATTTGGAGCAATAGCAACAATAATCCACTTTCAAAATGCATTCCCTGTTAGAAAAGTAGCCAATGATTTCTTCATTTTGGACAATGCTCAACAATTTCAGAGTAATTGCAGGTCCTAGATTTAATATTACACTCGGCTACTACAAAAAAGTGAAGTTGCATTGCTATATCCTCTGGGATCTAGAAAACAAATGATCTTTTGTTCATGTTCTGGAAATTCTGCTTTTCCACTGCTGCCTGGTGTTTATACACTTTCCTGCCAATTCATTTTTTAAAAACATTAGTTGGAATTTCTAAGTAGTTGGCATGTCTGGAAAGCATGAAAGTATTTTTCTGAAAGATCTGTTGTTTCGATTTACATTTCCAAAAACCACTAGTAGTCCTGCTGTTTCAGTTTCTGAGTCTGCTCTGGAATCTCCCTAAGTGACTTAAAAATACTTTTTGTTCTGTTTTTTTTTCCTTTAGCGCTACTGAAAGTTAAGTTAAATTCATGTAAACCAGGAACTCATCGAATCAGTCAAAAGTGACATGAACTTGATATATTTTAATCACTGAACAGAAGGCAGATGAGTGAGCAACAGCCCTGAAATACAGTCTTTGATAATATTATAACTATTCTTTTTTGGGGGGAGGCTGGTCAACCAAAGGCTGGGGTGGTTTACCAGAAAGTAGGCAGTTTAAGACCATAAGTACAGCATGACGGGGTGAATTCCCATCCTTGCCCCAGCTCCTGCCAATCTAGCAGTTCTGTCAGAACCCATATCTATCATATTTCATACTTCCCTGCCTCTCTCTCGTTTCCCGATTCCACTCTCTTCTCTCCCTGGATTCTGCCATGCTCCTACAGGGGAGGGGGGGGACAGAGTTGTATAGTACAATGGCAGAATATAAATAGCAACGGCTTCACAGTGCTTTACAGCCCTCTCTAGGCAGTTTACAGAGTCAGCATCTTACCTCCAACAACCTGGGTCCTCATTTTATCCACCTGAGTCAACCTTGAGCCGTGAGAATCGAATTGCTGATTTTCTGGCAGCCAGAAGTCAGCAGAATTAGCCTGTAATACTGCATTCTAACCAATGCACCACCATGACTCCAAATAAAATAAAGTTCTGACTATTACAGATTGGGATAGAAACAACTTAAACCTTATCGGCAGATTCTTTTCTAAGGATTTCCTAGGTTAAGATTATGGTGGATTGCCTCCAAACAACACCCATGGCCCATTCTAATCAGTCTATATAGGGAACTCTTAGAAGCTACCAATTCAGTTTCAGACAAATGGAAGGGAAGGGAATAGAAGGAAAGGGAAAGGAAGGGATGGGAATAGAAGGGAAGGGAAGGAAAAAGCTTTCTCACTTCTTGCCTGAAGTTAACAATGCAAAACTTTTTTTAAAAAAAATCAAGGTAACTCTGCCCATTTTAGCAAACCTCACTAGCACATCAGATCATCTAGCACAGTGATGGCGAACCTTTTGGAGACCGAGTGCCCAAAAACTGGCCCCACCCATGCTCCACTCCCTGCCCTGCCCCACCCCCACCCCCCTCTGCCCCCCTCTGCCTGCCCGAGGGCCACTCACCGCCTCCAGGGCCCGCTGCAGATTGCCCAGGCAGCCCAGCAACACCATGGCGGCCATGCCCTCTACCCACGCCCCGCAGTATCAACTGTGCGGGATGGGGCGTGAGGGCAGAGTCTTGTCCATGCTGCCTGGCTGCCATGTCCTTGGCTGCACTGCTCCACGTGGGCCATGCTCGGGGGGGCGACTCTCCAGGGAGGCTGCTGGTGAGGAGGGGGTCGTGGGCGGAGGCGAGGCTGGGGCAACGGCACGTGTGCCCACAGAGAGGGCTCCGAGTGCCACCTCTGGCACCCGTGCCATAGGTTTGCCATCACTGATCTAGCAGGTGAACTCACATTTTTACTTGTCATATGGTAAAATAATTAAAGCACAAGCAAGTTTTCAGCACTTACATCAAAGTAAATTCTATCTATTTCTTCACCTTTCAGGGGGCCAAAAAGGTAGGTACAGATGTCATCCCTGGGAGCACAAAGTTACAGAGGAACTGGTTAGGTGAAGATCTGAGTCGTAACTACGTTGTAATACTGATAAGAACTTTCTTTCTTATATTCCCCCATTAAAATGAACCAGCAATTCACAAACTAACCACATGATCCTTGTCCCATTTCCTGTTTATTCAATAAATGCAAGAGTTGTCATATGAACTACTAATATACTGCATGCTTTACTCTCACTTCCCCTAAACAATAGCAAATCTAGATGAAGTCTTTAATAATGCACTTGCCCGACATGAAATTTTAGCAGAAATGCTGACAGTGACATCAAAAACTCTCTTACATGTTTACACCTCTTTCCTTATAGGGGAAAAAAAACATTGTTCATTACTCTATTAGTAAGTGATGATGTATTAGGATGAGAAATAGAAAATGTTTATGAAATAAGATAAGAATATATTTCAGTAAGTAATATGTATATTCTAGATATGATAACTTCTATGTAGTGAAATAAAGGAAATTTGGATTACCTGAAACTCAAACACAATGGATATTAAAGGTTAAATTGGAATATTGTAATTAAAAATTAAAAATTAGGTAAAACTCAAAACAGGACATGGATATGTATAAGCAAAAAATATATTGATAAATGTTTTAACTAAGTTTGTTATAATTAGAAATCTACTAGTCTAAATGAGATATAGCAAATGTTAAGGGAAATAGAGAAGGAATTTCTGATGATGTAACCTGAGATATGTACCAAAGACTTTGTTATCGAACCACTGATTACCCAGTCACCACGCTGCTTCCCGAATACTTAATGTAAAACTGGAAAACCAATAAAATGTGTTTTAAAAAAATCACTGTTCATTAAGGGTGAAAGGGATTGACCGACAGTTTTATGGATGAGTCTCCAATGAGACACTCATGAACAACACTGTCCCTTAACTAGTTGTCAACCATCAAAAATCTTCTGCTCTGATTTAGGAATTATTTTTAAAAAGTAGAAATGAGTCTATTACAAAGGAAAATGCCAATCTTAAGCAGAGGGTAATAAATTAAAATGTTAAGAGAGTATCCTGGTATTATGGACAGTTTGGATCAAAAAGAAATGAAATTGATGTTGTATTGTATAACAGCAGCAAGGACATTAGTCGCTCAAAATTGGAAAAAAAAGATGTTACCAACCATGGATGATTGGAGACAGAAAGTATCATATTTTGCAGAGATGGCAAAAATATCCGCGTACCTGAAGGATCATTCTCAGGAAAAATTTATCTCAATGTGGAGAAGATGGATAGATTATATTCAGAGAAAATATGAATTGAAAAATTACTATGTAGCTTTTGATTAACATAAGATGTATATTAAAAATTTTGTATGTATTTTAATGTTTATTTTAGAGTCAGAGCAAGTTTATACTAGTGTGTAGTAATATGGAGTAGTTATGAATAGATTTGGATATTTTTTTGTTTATTTCCTAGATTAGCTTTGGGAAGTCCAGGGGGGGGAGGGGGNTATGAATTGAAAAATTACTATGTAGCTTTTGATTAACATAAGATGTATATTAAAAATTTTGTATGTATTTTAATGTTTATTTTAGAGTCAGAGCAAGTTTATACTAGTGTGTAGTAATATGGAGTAGTTATGAATAGATTTGGATATTTTTTTGTTTATTTCCTAGATTAGCTTTGGGAAGTCCAGGGGGGGGAGGGGGGAAAAGGGTAGATTTGTATTATAGATTTATATGTATGATTTTTTTATTTTTAAGGAGGTGTCCGGTGATACCCCAACTGCACAGGACGGGATGGTTTGAGGGTGGAAGGGAAGTAGGAAAGAGGGAGGAAGGAGGAGTGGTGGTAGAATGAGAGGAGGAAGGAGTGGCAAGTGGAAGAGGGTGGTGCAGGAGGGGTACACCGGACACGTCTGTGAATGTTTTGTTTACTTTTACTTTCTTTGGTTGATATTGTGATAAAAGATTCATGTTTGTGTTTTTTTAAAATGAAAAATAATAAAATTTAAATACAAAAAAAAGAGAGTATCTTAAAAGATTAAAAAGAATGATTGATAGCAACCTCAGAAGTTTATTTATTCATTATTTGTAAGATTTCTAAACCACCTTAAACAGCAATGGTCTTCCCCGTAACACACATTTTAACCATTGTCTACAAGCCTTGTCTAACAAGGCTACAATAGCAAGGACTGTTCTTGCCCACCAAGGTCTAAGCTGTTCCACAGGGGACTATCACCCTGAGAGCATTTTCCAGACAAGATAGTGGTGGCTTTTTAAGTCCTGTCTTAGATTCCTTAGATGTAAGCTACACTGGAATTGTACAATATGTCTACTACATTTTCTATATTCTACATTTATTAATATGCACACACATTGGGAAGGAAAAGGTCTGAGAGACTGAAAAAACAAAGCATTTTAATATTTTTGTCAATAAGACTTGAATGTTGAGGCTCTTATGTCTCTGTGGCACTCAGTAAGAAATCAACTGACTGACAGTGAAATACAGTAGTTTAAGTAAGAAGCCATGTCAGCTAGAAATATTGTGTACAAAAAGAGGAGAAAGATGACGGAAAGCAGATTAGAAATTATCGCTGAAATTCACTGAAAAAAAGAAGGATGAAACATGGGAGTCAATTATTATGTATGATCAAGTCATACATAATACATACTTACATAGCAATCATATGGATTGATTTTTTCCCCTCATGACAATCTATCCCATATCTCTTCTTTCAAGTCTCCTATGACCAAGTCTCCTGGAGTATCATTGCCATTGTAA
>NW_015387003.1:272333-277500 GCF_001527695.2 Protobothrops mucrosquamatus | reverse complement strand
AGAAATTATCGCTGAAATTCACTGAAAAAAAGAAGGATGAAACATGGGAGTCAATTATTATGTATGATCAAGTCATACATAATACATACTTACATAGCAATCATATGGATTGATTTTTTCCCCTCATGACAATCTATCCCATATCTCTTCTTTCAAGTCTCCTATGACCAAGTCTCCTGGAGTATCATTGCCATTGTAAGTAAGTCAATCCACTTTGTTGCTGGTCGTCCTCTTCTCTCTCCAGGTACCGGAGTGATACTTCCTAAATCAAATCTCAAACAAAATCTAATTTTGTAAAGTACTTTCCCTAACCTGATCTATTTAGACAATTAGAAACATACTTTAGTGCAAGTCGATCTCCTTATAGGCTAATGTACCTTAGTTGCTATATAAATGGTATTGTAATAGAGCCTGGGCTCAGTGGAATGAAGTGACAGCCTTTATAAAAGGAAAATCATGTATAAATTACATGATCTAATACAGACGTGTCAAACACAAGGCCCAGGGGCCGGATGCGGCCCACAAAGTGTTTTCATGTGGCTCGCGAAGCCATCCTAGAAACAGTGAGGGAATGGCCCCCGCTGCCTTGGCCCTGGCCCAGGCTGGCCGGGAGCCAATGTACAATTTTGTGGTGGCCATCTATGCTGAAACGCATTCAGTCTTAGCTCCACAAGGCCGTCTGGAAACAGCGAGGAACCGGCCCCTGCCGCATCAGCCCCGCCCCCTGGCTGTATGCTGGGGAGGTGTCACCCTTTGTGAGGAATGAAGAAATGGACCATGCCTTGGCGCTTGCCCCGGTCCCACCCCCTTCTGCCAGAGACCCTCAGATCTGTCCCACTCCTGCCCAGGCCCCCACAGGCACCCTTGACGCGAACGATGTAGAGCTGGCCACACCCACCCACTAGGCCACACCCACTCCATCCATGCCCACCCAGTAGGCTGCACCCACCCTGGCCACACCCACCCGGCCCCCCAAGGGCAACTGCAATGCTGATGCAGCCCTCAATGAAATTGAGTTTGACACCCCTGATCTAATACCATTGGCTCCCCACCCCCCTATATCACAGTAACACCACGGGAAGTAGATTTTCTCTGCAATGTAAATTGTGCATTGCCTAAACACAAAAGTATTGGGGGATTTCGTCTTGAATGGACAAAGGTCTCATTAATGATGAATATCTTACACAAAAGGAGAACATTTTTTCCCCTTATCAATAGGTAGGAGATGCAAATAGTGAAAGCAAGTAGCCGAAACAGAGCCAAGAGAAAACCACTGCCTTCTGTGGGTTTGAACATCTTTTTTGAAACCCACTGTGGTTTTACAACGGGGACTTTATCTATGGACCAAGAGAAATCAGGATCCTCCATGAGTGGACTTTACCTCATGAGGAAGGCTCTCCAGACGGTCTCTCTCTGAAGAAGGGAGTGAGAATAAATCTAGTACGCCATTGAACAGAACTAAGTCTATAAGCATTCTTACCTTAAAGAATCATGAATTCAGTGATGCTTATTTCCAGATAAGGTGTTGCTTATCATCTTCGGTGAATCATTCCTCTTTACCAATTCCTTAGTTGATGCTAGTGGAGTTGCAAGGCAGCCAGGAGCATCTGAACAACTGTCTTTTATCTTCCTGGTGCTAGCTAGTGATGGCATATCCCTTGGAGTCAATGAAAGGTTCACTGTTTGGGATAGTTGTGAGAAAACAGACAAACGTTTAATAATAATAATAATGATAAAGTTGGAAGGGACCTTGGAGGTCATCTAGTCCAACCCCCTGCTCAGGCAGGAAACCCTATACCATTTCGGACAAATGGCTGTCCAGTCTCTTCTTAAAAACTTCCAGTGTTGGCGCATTCACCGCTTCTGGAGGCAGGTTGTTCCACTGGTTAATTGTTCTAACCATCAGGAAGTTTCTCCTTAGTTCTAGGTTGCTTCTCTCTTTGGTTAGCTTCCACCCGTTGCTCCTTGTCCTGCCTTCAGGCGCTTTGGAAAATAGCTTGACTCCCTCTTCTTTGTGGCAGCCCCTGAGATATTGGAACACTGCTATCATGTCCCCCCTCATCCTTCTCTTCATTAAACTAGACATACCCAATTCCAGCAACCGTTCCTTATATGTTTTAGCCTCCAGTCCCCCAATCATCTTTGTTGCTCTTCTCTGTACTCTTTCTAGAGTCTCAACATCTTTTTTACATACTGGTGACCAAAACTGGATGCCGTATTCCAAGTGTGGCCTTACCAAGGCATTGTAAAGTGGTATTAATACTTCACGTGATCTTGATTCTATCCCTCTGTTAATGCAGCCCAGCACTGTGTTGGCTTTTTTGGCAGCTGCAGCACACTGCTGGCTCATATTTAAATGATTGTCCACTAGGACTCCGAGGGCCCTCTCACAGTTACTACTATTGAGCAAGGTACCCCCTATACTATATCTGTACATTTGGTTTTTCTTGTCTAAATGTAGAACCTTACTTTTTTCACCATTGAATTTCATTTTGTTAGATAGCGCCCAGTGTTCAAGTCTGTCCAGATCCTCCTGTATCCTAAGCCTGTCTTCTGGAGTCTTCTGGCTATTCCTGCCAGCTTGGTGTCATCTGCAAATTTGATGAGTTCCCCATCTATCCCCTCGTCCAGATCGTTGATGAAGATGTTGAAGAGCACTGGGCCCAGAACAGACCCCATACTGTTCAGTATTGAATATACTGTAGGTAGCACTGCCTTGGCCAGAGCATCAAGTCTGAAGTTCTGACCTGGGGTTTGTGAAGGCTGGATAAAAAAAAACTGGCTTAGTTTAAGCACTAGCAAGAAATGGTTATGGGTTCACTGGAAATATTCAATCTCTACCTCTACCTGGAATCACAGTCCTCCTTATGGAGAAGGCTTACAATTCAGGAGTTCTCCTGGACTTTTCTGCCTTTCAGGAATTTAACAGTTAACAATCGGGGCCAAGAAATCTTTGTGCAATGAGATCTTGAGTACCAGCTATGGTTGGCTTTGGATTGGGAAGCTTTGTGTATAATGACTTGTGCCTTCATCATCTTGTAATGCAATTAATGGAACAGAACAGAATAATAGACTTGGAAGGAACCTTGGAGGTCTTCTAGTCTAACCTCCGGTTCAGGCAGGAGACCCTATGCCATTCCAGACAAGTGGTTGCCCAATCTTGCCCACAACTTCTGAAGGCAAGCCGTTCTCACTGTTAGGAAATTTCTCCATAGTTCTAGGTTACTTCTCCTTGATTAGTTCCCATCATTTCTCAGCTTGCCTTCTGATACTTTGAACTTCTCTTCTTTGTGGCAGACCCTTAAATATTTGAACAATTGTTTCATGTCACCCTTAGTACTTCTTTTCACTCTACTAGACATATGAAATTCCTGCAACCGTTTTGCATGTGTTTTAGCCCTCTAATCATCTTTGTTGCTCTTTTCTGCAGAGTCTCAACATTATTTTTATAATATGGTGTCCAAAACTGTATACAGTAAGTATGGTGTTACTAAGGCTTTATAAAGCAGCACTAACACTTCACATGATCTTGATTCTATCTCACTGTTTAATGCAGACATGTCAAACTCACAACGTCATGTGACGTCGTGCGACATATCAGAACTTTTCCCCCATTGCCAGCAATGGGGTGGGCATGGTTTCATTGTGACGCATCTGGCCCATGGGCCAGCAGTTTGACATCCCTGGTTTAATGCAATCTAGGACTGCATTGGCTTTTTTGGTTACTGCTGCACACTGCTGGCTCTGATTTAAGTGATTTAAGTGATACTGTATTCCATTTTATATAATGCTTCTCTTGAGGACCACTGTGAAATCAGAAGTGAGGCTTCCTAAATATCTCCTGAGGAAAATACCATCTACAAACACTTAAGGGGGCCAGCATTTCCAGCAATGGGCTTAGTCTAGGGAATGTGTCCATGGGTATTCAATCTTTCTTCACCTTATTGGGCTTTTAAAGGTCCACAACGTGTCTCCTTAGGAATGCATTTAATAAAGTGGAGGTTTATTCAACCCCATGGAAGTGCTGTCATGGTTGACTGAAGTTCTGTAGGTTACTTAGAACCTATTCAATTTATCAGGAAACAAGCCTGAGTACGTAGCCAAGCAGCCAGCGCATGCACCTGCTTTTCTGGCTATGCAATATGTAGGCAGTGCTGAGGATGTGACTATCTCTAAAAGGAAGAATATATAATTATAAATATACAGTCTATTGCTTACTATCATTTGTAACTTTTTTAAGGTTTTGATTTGTTTTGTACAATTATTTGTATGGCTATTTTTTTTTCTGTTTATTGCTGTTAACTGCCTTAAAGCATCATAAACAATAGTCTATACATTTGCTAAATAAAAATTAAAGTAAAAGTTTAAAAAGTCAGAAAATGCTGGGTACAAGGAGTGAAACAAAAGACAAAATTTAAAGCCACTCTTCTTCTTCCCAAAAAGGGAAAGCAGTTAAGGGGTCTGAATCAAAGCAGCAGTCTTTTGTAGTACAGCAATTGCAACAGTGCTGAACGAATGGGACTGACAATTGGTCCCCAAAAGTTCTGGACGTTACAGCATTTCCATGGACATGTAAACACAATATATGTCATGGTTCCGATAGATGAAAAACATTGAAGAACTTTAAGGCAAGAATTCTTCCTTAAAAAACATTTCATTCAGGAAACAAAGTATCGGCACTACATAGTTGAACCCAAAACTAGATTCCCTTCCCTCAGAGACAAAGTAACAAGTTGCAAGTCCCACCCCCACTAAGCAGTCATAATTCACATTCTCCAATTAGCCCGGAGCACGGGCTCTCTCCTCAGCCTGCCAAAACGTTATCGGTTTGTGTCCTTGAGTTCCCATGGAGCTGCATTATTATTATTATGGCTAGCTGAGCTCAAGCATTCACCCCATCCCTCCTTCAACACCTGATCTCTAAACAGAAGACAAAGCACATTAAAAGCAAAGTAAAAATGGCTGCAATTTCCATCAGTTGTCAGAGCTGGAACATCCATTGTTACAACATTGACAATATGGGTGCTTGACAATTACACAATTGCAGTGTGTTGTGGTCATAGGACTATCACTCATCACCTTCCCTGCCAGCTGCCCACAAGCACAGTCAAAGGGGATGCCAGCAGGAAAGGTTACAAGTCACTTCTGCTACTTCCCCCCCCCCCCC
>NW_015387003.1:268022-272311 GCF_001527695.2 Protobothrops mucrosquamatus | reverse complement strand
GGAATTTGCAACTTCATGCCAGCTTCCCCATTGACTTTGCTTGTGGGAAGCTACCAGGAAATTGCAAAACCTAGTCATGTGGGGTCTTTGCTTAACAATGCACAATCTTTAATTATGGCAGTGGGGTGCTGCTGCTAAGCGATGCAGTCATGTGACATAACAATTTATGACTGCATCATTTAACAATAGAAATTCCAGTTCCAATAACTATGATTAAGTGAGGACTTCCGATAGACCAAAGCTGAATCCTTCCACAGATTTAGAGATTCGGAGAAAGATAAGAGCTTTGCAGAAAGTGATACATTAGCCACAACTTTCTTTTGTAAACCTGTCCATTTGAGATCAATAGCTAGAGGATGATGAATTATTGTATTTACAGGACTATTCCAGTCTTTTCAAACGCACCTTCTAGAAGCAGGCATAATGGGAATCTGTGGGAACTGGAAGAACAGGAAATGGATATTTGTTCTGAAAATGCTGGATGACCAAGTCTTTCTGCTTTAACTACTTTATGTTCTCATTCATCATTCGTATTTTATGACTGAGGTGACAATTGTTAGAAAATAAAATGAGCAAAAAGCTTAATTTGCATGTTCATATCTGGCATAATTTTGTACCTAACTTCTGAAATGTTGTTGTCTGTCATTTTCCTAATATCTGACCATAAAAAACTAAATAAATCCCATCACTATGAAACCAATACATGCAGAAAAAAAATATCTTGATCTATCTAGGTCAATTGTTTCCATCCTTTTCTATACCCCGCACACCTAGAATGCTTCTGATATATTCTCGCACCCCTTACAAAAGTTCGAAATAACGGCAACGAATTATGTATATACACTATAATTTTGAAAACCCAAGTTTTTTCACCCCATGGAATATTGCCTCGCACCCTAAGGGGGGGGCGAGCACCCCTGGTTGGGAACCCCTGATCTAGATAAAAGTTAGTATTCTTGATTAACTCAGAAAGAATGTACTTGCAAACTAATTTTAGCTCTGACAAAACTTCCCATCATACTTCTTTTAGATTTTTTTTTTGTCAGCAATAAGCTGATCAGCAATTCCTTTTTGGGGGCAAACCTTTCTTTAATTTTTTTAATAGTACTTTCATTAAAGATTACAATTTTTAACAATGAAAACTAATACAAACTAAAAAAGAATAAATAGTAAAAATGGAAGGTGCAGAAAAGAAAAGAGAAAAATAGAAAAAAAATAAAATGAAGGAAAAAAAAGAATAAAGTAAAAGAAAAGAAATATATAAATAAGTGACTTCTTCGTCAAACAAGTACAGGTGGTCCTCAACTTATGACCACAATTGAGCCCAAATTTTCTGTTGCTAAGTAAGTGTGTTTTGCCCCATTTTACAACCTCTCTTGTCCCAGTTGTTAAGCGAATCGCCGCAGTTGTTAAATTAGCAACCTGATCGTTAAAGTGAATCTTTAAAGTGAAGCTTCCCTACTATTTTGTATTTTGTAAGTTGAGGACAACCTGTATAAATACTTTTAGTAAATTATCCGCTTAAAAACATTTAAAAAGTTCCTAGAACAGTGATAGCGAACCTTTTAGAGACCGAGTACCCAAACTGCCACCCAAAACCCACTTAGGTATCGCCGGGTGCTGGGTGGGCGTGGCCCACTGGGTGGGTGTGGCTGTGGTGGTCATGGCAACTGAGTGAGTGTGGCCAAGGTGGGCGTGGTCACCTCGATGTTGCTCATGGGGAGGGATGCCTGTGGGGGCTGGGCAGGTTTGGGGGAGATCCAGAGGGTCTCTGGCAGGTGGGACAGTGGGCAGGAGGTTTGTCCTGCATGGTGAGGTGAGGCAAGGCGGGGGTGCTACTGCTGTGGGGCAAAGTGAGGTCACTGACACAATCGGCCCACACATACAGGCCAGTGAGCACATGGGGGCCGACAGTGTCCATCAGCAGCCACCGCCTGCCGGCCCGACTGGCGCACTCTGGGGATCCGCAGCCCACCACCAGCAGTTCAGAGAAGCTGCCTCTCAGCTGGATGGCCGGCCGACAGCTGAGGAGGCGATGCTCAGTGGGTCGTGTCCGGGGAAAAAGAGAGCATGCGAGGCCAGGAGCGATGGGATGGGGGGGAGGGAAACCAGCCATGCTGGGATGCATCCGGCCACGTGGGACCTCGGTGAGTTAGCAGATGGCTGGTTGAAGAGGGACGGTTGCCATCTCCGGAGCATGGCGCGCGTGCCCACAGAGAGGGCTCTGAGTGCCGCCTCTGGCACGCGTGCCATAGGTTTGCCACCACTGTCCTAGAAGCAACGTTTCCATGTATTTATTTGACTAAAATATGTCAGGCTTTATCTTCTTTTAAATGCATACATGATCTTTCTTTTCTGTAGAGATCCTAAAAAGTCACAGAAGAGAGAAAGACTGAGGATCAGACACGGCACACCCATCCAGAACTAACATCTAAGACCACGGTAATAATTAATTCATAATGTAGAAATTTGATAAATAACTCCTTGCCCTCACAAATAATACATTTCCAAGTACAGGTAGTTCTCAACTTATGACCACATTTCTGTTGCTAAGTGAAACATTTGTTAAGTGAATTTTGCCACATTTTACAACCTCTCTTGCCAGAGTTGTTAAGTGAATCACTTCAGTTGTTAAGTTAGTAACACGATTATTAAATAAATCTGGCTTCGCCATTGACTGTGCTTGTCAGGAGGTCGCAAAAGGAGACTCTGGACACTATAACCGTCATAAACATGAGTCCGTTGCCAACTTCTGAATTCTGATCACATGGCCATGGGGATGATGCAACGACCGTAAGTGTGAAAAGGATTACCTGCACAATGGCTTTGCATACATTGTCCCTTTAAACTATGCTATTAACAACTCACAAGACTATTAAAAATGCATTCAAAATAGGAATCCCAATAAATTTAATAAAGCTTAACAAGAAAAACAAAAAGGAACTGTTAAAGGAAAGACTCAATTGTTTATGCAGGTAGCTATCACTTAATGATGGTAATTGGGATCACTAAGTAAGCAATGAGGTTGTAAAGTGCCACATTGCAAAAGACCATGTCGAATTACAATGGCAGTTCCATTATTAAGCAGATTCCACACAACTGTTAAGGGCAGTGTCATGTGATCATCTTTTGCTGCCCCCTGCTGGCTTCCCCATTGACTTCAATTGTCAGAAGCCAGCAGTAAAGTTTGCAAAGGCTGATCACGTCGCTGTGGGATACTGGGACCGTTGCAACTGTGAGTTGCCGAGTTTCAGAATCATGATCACATGACCATGGGTATGCTATGACAGTTGTAACTCCAAGGTTTGGTCATATATACGTGAGTGGTTGTAAGCAAGGGCTATCTGTAGTTAAATGTAAAAATGTCAGAACTCTTCTGATCTTTAAATAAAAGAGCCAGTTTGGTCTAGAACAGTGGTTCTCAACCTTTTTAATGCCGCGACCCCAACCGGTCGTAAGTTGAGGACTAAACCGGTCGTAAGTCGAGGACTAAACTGATCGTAAGTCGAGGACTAAACCAGTCGTAAGTCGAGGACTACCCAACCGGTCGTAAGTCGAGGACTTTCCCTGCCCGGGAGCACCGCGCATGCGTGGTTCCGCCCCCTGCGCCGGCCGAGGCGTAACTGGCAAGCGGCAGAGACGGAGCAGGCCGACCACCAGCTGGCCCAGCCCAAGGGAGGTAAGGCACCCGCTGGAAAAGGGGGAAAAAATGGCGGACAAAAAAAAATGGCGGACAAAAAAATGGCGGACAGCCTTGCTTGGCGACCCCCATGAAATGGTCGATCGACCCCAAATGGGGTCCCGACCCACAGGTTGAGAACCACTTGTCTAGAAGTTAAAGCACTAGGCTAGGAACCAGGAAACTGTGAGTTAGGCATGAAAGTCACTCTCTCTCAGCCCAATTCACCTTACAGGGTTCTGGTGGTGGGAAAAGTAGGAGGAAGAGGCTCGAGTTATTTATAAAAATAATAAAAGTGGAATAAAAAAACTTTTAAAAAGATGTTCAGATATTTGACTGAAGTTGATCGGAAATTTAGTCTAATCAAAATCTCTTTAAAATAAACGGTAGATTTTCTTTCCTTATAAACACTTTTTTTCAGTGTAAAATTTTTTATTGTTTTCATCATAGAAAAAAACATCACAAGTATAAAAAACATCACAATGCTATAAAAAGAACCCCACCCCCCACCCGCCCACCCCCCGGACTTCCCAAACCCAATCCCAGGATAATATTCAGCTATAAGTAAACTAATATTAATATCCCTAACTCCACAAAGTATATTATTCTA
>NW_015387003.1:210554-267600 GCF_001527695.2 Protobothrops mucrosquamatus | reverse complement strand
CAAGTTAACTAGAAACCTAACTTATATTCCACCACTCTATGCTTCTTTTGAATATAAACAATCCATCTTCTCCATATTAATAAAAATTGTTCATTTGAGTAATTCTTCAAATAAGCCGAAATCTTTGCCATTTCAGCAAGGTACGAAACCTTCAATCTCCAGTCGTCCATTGTAGGTAAAATTTTACTCTTCCAATTTTGAGCTATCAAACGGGCAGCAGTTAAACAATACAACATCAAGTTCGTTTCTTTTACATCCAAATTTTGTGTGATACCTAGGAGAAATAACTGAGGCAAAAAAATAATAAACACTTTAATAGCAGCAATTAAGATTTGATTTGTTATTCGGTCAAGATTATTTTCCTGAATCGTAATTAATAGCAATTATTATGAAGATTCAGTATCTCATGTAAGACGGTGACATGCAGTGACAGAAAGAACAAAGAACATCTGTCCAGACCCGACAGTGGCAGAAAGAACAAAGAACGTGTGTCCAGACCCCACAAACCTAAAGGAAGTGTCTGCTGGGCATCTTCCTATCTCCATCCGAACTGCTGGTGCTGCTGCTCCAGCTTCCCAGTTGCCCCAACTGGTTTGTACACTCCCAGAAGAACGTCCACAGTCTGAACTTGAGCCTGAACAAAACATTTCCAAGGACTTCTTCTTAGGCCAGAGGTCTCCAACCTTTTGGGCACCAGGGACTGGTTACATGGAGAGAGGTTTTTCCATGGACCGCAGGGGGCATGGTTTTGTGTGCTGCCTACATCCTGCGGATGGGGCTTTGCTTGTTTGTGCGGCCCGGTTGCTGGCATGCCACGGCCCGGTACCGGTCCACAGACTGGGGGTTGGGGACCCCTGTCTTAGGCCATTGGTAGAAACTTTCTTCAGGAAGCAGTTAACAAAACCAAACTTTAATGCTCTTTTCTTTGCATTCTTGCCAATAAGTAAGCATGAGATTACCAAGAGATCAGACTTTCTCTTCTTCTGTTAATAGAAAGATTAAACAACTTTAACAAACAGCAGCATAAAAGAGATCTCATTTCTAAACTAGGACTACCCCTGAAACTTACCAAAGTTCATAGTTTTATGTATGATTATAAGCATCAGTGGATTTTTTTTTTGTCACTGGTACCCATTCTTTTAATCAAGCAGGCAAAATAAAGATTAGAATGTTCTTGTCCTTATAGCATTAAATCAAATCAATTTGTTTCTTGGATTATTTGATTTAAGGATCAGAAATACAAAAAAGGATTTCAAATGAAAAACTGGTTCATGTTGTTTTCCTTCCATTTATCTCTTACTACCTACTGTACCTGCTTCTCAGTGTGTAGATTTATAATATCTTTGCAAGTTTCCCTGTTACTTTGAACACACCAATTTCTTATATTAATAGTAATTCTGAGTTCATATCTTTCACTGTACACATGCTTCACTTCACTCCGCTTTAAAAATGTCCCCCAAACAAGAAGAAAAGCCTTATTTTTTCTTTTCCATTCTTTGGTCAGTGAATGAATAATAAGAATATTGGACACTTGTGATAAATAGCACTGGAACAGCAACAGAAATACCTAGAAGGGATAGGTTACATATTAACAAGAGAATGAGTGAAATGAATAATTATAAAATAATGGATGGAACCAGACTCTCCCTTTCTTGAACAGAATTACTATTCCTATTTAGCAAAGGTTTCTGATCCAAAGAATAGATTCCCCATTTTCTCTTCCCTCAGATTCCTTTTAGCATTCATTCTAAAATATTACAGAAATCCCCTGATACTGCAGCGGAAATGGTGATGGAAGAAGAGGAAGGAACTAGAAAAAAATGTCCTTCCTTTATAGACAGGAACATTCAGAATAAAAATACACTCAAGGATAGCTATAGTGGACGCACTCTTTGCACAGTCAATAAAATTTATGTGGTAGATATGTCCCTGGTAGCTACCTCTCCCTGGTGTTTGCTGACTCTCATACCTCTCGTTGGGAGAGGGAGCTGACGAAGAAACTCCACTTGCTAGGTTTTACGGGGGATGCTCTGGGAGATTATGGTCTCAAGGACGCCCAGTTTAGGGTAGTCCAACGGCTTGTGGACATAGATTTGCAATATTTAAGAGCCAGAGCCAACAAAACCTGCTCCCCTTTGATCTTCAGCCATTCTAATAATTATGGATTGAGGATGGCTTCATATTTCTATACTCTAACCATCCCCAAGTATAGAAGTCTTTTCCCTGGCCCATTTCAATGTCTTGCCCTCAGCACTACTCGATGGGCGATTTAAGAGGCTCCTGTTTAGTGAGCGACTATGCCCCTGTGACGGCCAAAGTTGAAACTGTGGAGCATGTCTTATCATACTGCTCTATGTATAACACAGGCAGAATTAAATTATTGTCTCTTCTTGGAATTGATCCCTCTGGTTCTAATGTTAGTAATTTGGTTTTATATTGTCTAGGGGATGGCTCCTCCTATATTACTTCTCAGGCTTCTAAATTTCTTTTAAGAGCTGTAACTATTAGAGGAGAATGTTGTAATTCCCTTTAGCCAAGGCTTCTGGTGTTTAATTGTTTGTGATATATTTTTCTTGTGTTTTCTTTTGTTGCACTTGCATTTTGGTCTGTGACCGCAAAATAAAAAAAAATATATTATGTGGTAGATATAGTGCTGATCTTCTACTTTAAAAATGTAAATATGTAAATATGTGATGAATACCATAAAGATATATTTACATGCTTCTTCTTATTTTTTCTATTTGTCCTATGTGTCAGAACCCATATTCTAAGAGGACCTCTTTCTACCTTTAATCCTAACTCTACTCTTTCTATACTTTTGGGTTCTGCCACGCTCCTGGAGGGGAGGGGGGGAAAGCACTGCGGGCTATTGCTCTGATTTCCTCTATCGCTACACTGTAACACTTTGCTGTTTCTGCATACTTCCTCTGTCAACTATCTTTCCCCTTGATGTCAGCTAGAAGGGGGAGGGGAGAAGAAAGGAATGCGTCTCCGGCAACTGGTTTATCTCCGCTTTCGGAAGGGAAGGTGTGAAGAGCTGACAAAACATTGCTGCAACCCTGAGACAGCCTGGTGTTATCTGCTCTTTCCCACAACGGACTTAACACCTGGGGATTGGCCCATTCGAACTGACCGGATGAACCTTGGGGTGGGGTTTGTTTGGGACACTTAACCTATTGATCTGAGCGGGAAACCCTCAGATCCTGTCTATTATACCTGCTCTCAGCTTCTCCTAATAAAAGTTCCTTTCAGAAGAAACTGCTTCCGCGAGTTCTGCTTTCTAAGGATGAGGTTTTGAAGTGGGCCCTGACACTATGTGTATTCCAGCTTATATAAGGCAACAGTCCATCTTTCTTCTTGAGACCCACTTTTATGGTGAATTTCTTCCTGCTGAAAGACACAACTAACTTTTTAAACATATACTTGCTAGTACCATATTCAATATAATCAACTGTTGAAAGACTACCATTTTATGATACTAAATATATTAGTATCAATCTTTATTCTCTTCCTTCTCTGATTCTTTTATTCTTTTTTGAGTTAGAAATCCAAACAGGATTGGAAGTAAGAATAATACAATTTTGGCTGACAAAAACCAGATCAGCATGGCTGTAAGCAGACCTACTATAAATGCTCCCTTTGACTTTTTCTTTCTTTCTTTCTTTCTTTCTTTCTTTCTTTCTTTCTTTCTTTCTTTCTTTCTTTCTTTCTTTCTTTCCTTCCTTCCTTCCTTCCTTCCTTCCTTCCTTCCTCCTTCCCTCCCTCTTTTTTCTTTTCTTTTTTTTCTTCCTTTCCTTTCCTTTCCTTTCCTTTCCTTTCCTTTCCTTTCCTTTCCTTTCCACTCACTCACTGTTCCAGTGAGGTTTAAAATTTCCTGAAAAGTTATTTCAGTTTTATATTATACAGTTTCAGCCAGAGCTAGTCAAAGAGAAAATTAAATGTAAGTTTCATCCACATTATGTATATTTTTGTTCTGGTGTTAAGATTACAAAACTGTAAATCTAAAGTGAATCATACAGTATAAGCAACTTCACATAGGGTAAACAGCATCTAATCAGATCTAAGGGACCATGCAAAATCTTGATTATTTTTTAATTAAATCATTTAAACTTTCTAATTTAAAAAATGGAGCTCACTAACCCACTTCAACCAACCTTCCTGTTTTGAAAGTATTTATTCTTTTTAACTATATTCAGAATGCTTGTATTTTATTGCTAGTAATCCAATTTCTGTAACATACACACAACGCATGGAACATACTGATAAATAATGGTTGAAAGTGTGAAGCAAGAAAGGAAATATGTATAAAGTTCATTTCAACCAACAGCCACAATTCAGAATTTTGCTTCCACAAAACGTCCCCCAGGTTGGCTCATATGTAAACCTACTTCCTATTTTATTTTTTTTAAAGTGAATATTGCAGCAAGGAGATCTAAAATTCAAACCTCAGCAGAAATCAATTCCTGTTTTTCAGAATACAGCAATTCATCTTTAAGCCCTTTATTCTCTATCGTCTCTGTGGAAGCTTGTTTGTTAGCCTGCCTTTGCAAGGTCTCACACCTCCCTGCTTCATTCCTGCAAGGCACTTGCTGATTTATCCCTTAAACAATAAAGGGACATGTACTTTTCCAACATTTGTGATAGCCACTAATAAACCATGACAAATTATGGACACGTATTACTTGAAATTTATAGTACAAATTAGCATCATGTTGGAATGGATTTAAACATTCGCAATTTAACTGAAAATATTCTTTCATAAGATACATGAGAAAAATCTTTGTGTCTGACCAGATAAATAAAACTTGAATTTCAGTAACATTGACAAAAATCTTTTCTTTCTGGAAAGTAAAGTAAAGGTAAAGAAAACTATTGCTTGTATTTCAATCATCTTAAAACTTACTATCAAGGAACTTCCTCATTTACAATTCATCTTAATCCTATAAAATATGCATGAAACTTAGGCCTCTGTGTTGTATCTGTGTATCTTCTATAACTGTTAAATGCTGAAAACGCAATTTTAATGCTTCTTACAAAGCATTAAAATTCTTGAGGTTGCAGTGTAACGTTATGATTGCTAAAATATTTGACATAGTCCAACTTCTGTTGCTCTAGCTCTAGCTTTATTTTCAAAATTCTAGGACTTTACAAAAATCTATTTTCTGGAAAACACATTTCTCTGTTGAGTTTATTCTCTGTTGAGTTGATTAAAAAAATAACCGCTATTTTTCCTTGCACTCTTTTGAAATTCTGATTGTTGTTGAGGTGAAGATCTTGGAAACTGATTTTCAGACAATTTCTTTGATGACTTTGAAGGGCACAATTCGGGTTTTTTGAGTTCTTGTGGAATATATTTCTGCCAGTTGTAAGAAGAAAACTAAGAAGGTAGCTTTGTATAAAACCCCCCAATTATAACCACACTTATTGTTTGCTGATGACCAAGGTAGATATGCAATTGTACAAACTGAGCTACAGGGAATAAAATCTAGTGCAGTGGGTTTATATATCCCATATCAAGAAAAAGCTAAGTTTTTTTAAATACATGTCTGAACAGTTACTGTCCTATTCTTTTCAGTATTGATGTATTCCACAGTGGGATAAATTAGCTAACAAAGGAATTAAAGAAACACAAAGGAAACTGTCCCAACCTTTTTTGAACTGACTGATATCTTAAGTTTGATTGACGTACGGAGATGTAAAAGTGGACTGGCAAAAGGTTACACTTTTTTTCTCTGAGAGACATAAATCTTTTTCTAGAATTGATGTGATATGGATTACAAAAAATATTGTTCCATAAAACAATTAAAGATAATATTTTTCCAAAATCTTCTTTTGCCCCTAACACAATGACCTTATATCTTAAATTTGGATCCCTGTCTTTCAAATGGGAATTAAACAAGCCTGTTTTGCAGTGATCACAGCTTGTTAAAGAATATAAACAAGTATTCCAAGTTTATTTTAACAATAATCTGGGCAAGGGTACCAATCTGACAACAGTTTGGGATGCTTGTAAAGCTGTGATATGAGAATACATTATACAATATAATATATTAATCAAGAAGACCTGGCTTAAAAACAGCAACTGTGAGAGGGACCTTGGAGTCCTAGTGGACGATCACTGAGCCAGCAGTGTGCAGCAGCAACCAAAAAAGCTATTACAATCCTGGGTTGTATAGACAGAGGCATAGAATCAAGATCATGTGAAGTATTATTACCGCTTTATAAAACCCTAGTAAGACCACACCTGGAATACTGCAGCCAATTTTGGTCACCATACTACAAAAACGATATTGAGACCTTGGAAAAAGTTCAGAGAAAAGCAACTAAGATGATACTGGACTGTGCAGAAATGGATAGACCTACACTGAAGATTAAAGAAAAAGAAGACACGGAATATTTTCAAATATGGGATGTATTTTATCAATGGCTGGAAAAATGGAGTAGAGATTAGGAATTTAATGTGTATTATTAAGTAAAACAAATGGACCCAGACAACGCGTTGTTTACCAAGCACTTATGAATTGTAAATGTAGAAAACTGATAAAATATTATAAAAAATAAGTAAAAATAAAAGAAATGCCTTTGTCAGAAAATTGAATAAATAAGGCTAAGACGGTCACAGATCTGAACTAGCCTATGGAACTGTTTTGTTTAGAACAAAACAGTCCTTGACTTACGACCATAATTGAGCCCAAAATTTCTACAGTTAAGTGAGACATTTGTTAAGTGAGGTTTGCCCCATTTTATGACCTTTCTTGCTACAGTTGTTAAGTAAATCACTGCAATTGTTTAGTTAGTAACACAGTTGTTGGGTGAATTTTGCTTCTCCATTGAATTATCAGAAGATTGCAAAAGGGAACCACATGACTCTGAGACATTTTCAGATCTCTCCAGAGATGCTCCATAGAGTTCCAGTCAGGGCTCTGGCTGGGTCACTCCAGGACATTCACAGAGTTGTCCGTAAGCACAGAAATGTATGTTAGGTAATATCCAGCTTGAAATTGAAGAGAAAGAATATCTAGAATAAAAATGTCTATGCTTAATAAAACTAACTATTTGCAGAAGAGAATGTTTAAAAGTAATTTTTAAATAATTCTAATAATGTTCATACATTAATATTAAAATGGGCCACATATTACTTGAAAAAGACCTAAAGCTGATAAAGAAGGGAGATTTAATTTTGAAAATATAACTTTAATGTATATAGCACTTAGCTATATATTGCCCCAAACAATCTAGGTCAGTGGTGGCGAACCTATAGTATGGGTGCCAAAGGCGGCACTCGGAGCCCTCTCTGTGGGCACACGTGCCGTTGCCCCAGCCTTGACTACCCCCATGACCCCGTCACCAGAAGCCCCCCGGATGAGAGTCACCCCCGAGCGTGGCCCACGCGGAGCAGTGCAGCCAAGGACATGGCAGCCAGGCAACGTAGACAAGACTCTGCCCTCACGCCCCATTGCGCACAGTTGATGCTGCGGGCCAAGGGCAGAGGGCGTGGCCACCATGGCGCTGCTGGGTGATCTGCGGCGGGCCCTGGAGGCAATGAGTGGCCCTGCAGGCAGGTGGGGTGGGGGCAGAGCGGGGCAGGGCAGGGGGTGGAACGGGGGCGGGGCCAGTTTTTGGACACTGAGTCTCTAAAAGGTTCGCCATCACTGATCTAGGTCATCATTTTACCGACCTTGGAAGGATGGAAGGCTGAGTCAACCTTGAGCTGGTCATAATCAAACTTCTGGCTGTGGGCAGAACTAGCTTGAAATATTGTACTTTAACCATTGTGCCACCACAGCTCGGTAAAAAAAACTCAAATATATGCTAATGTATACCTGAATAAGCTAATGTATACCTGAACAATGAATTAGGACTGATTCAAGTCATATCTAACAAGAGTTCATAGATAAAATGCTGATAGTCTTAAAGGCAATTTAAGAGCATACATGCCATATCTTAAAATAATGATACAAGTTCGCATTCAAGGCGAACTTTTACATGACTGACATTCCTAGTTTCTGCCTGAGAAAAATACATAACCATAGTTTTATAAAGTAGTTCAAGAAATTGAAATCTAGAAGAAAATAAGGAGAAATTGATAATATCTAAGTAGAACAAAAGATTGTATCAAAATATAGAGAAGTACTTTCTTCTGTATTAAAATCTTAGGCTTCCTAACAAAAATGAGAAATCTGGGTCTCTAATTACTGGACCCAAGACTGCTAATCATAGAAGCTTTCCATTATATATACATTTTTCTGAAACTTCAGATATTTTAACAAGATACAAATGACATGTATGCTTTTTAATATTGTAATTTGTGTTATTTGGGTTAAAATAACAAGTAACCACTTTATAAAGTATTTATTATTTTGTAATCTTACCATCTAACATCAGATTGTCAAAGGTACTTATTGAAGAGTTTGCCTCCAAAATATAAATTATAAAAACATAACAAAAACTTTAATAATTTTAAATAGTATTGTTGCTAATTTTATTTCATTCTTACATTCAATGTTTTAAATTTCCACATGGGGGAGCTATAAGATCTGATTTAAATTCTTTCTATAACCACCACATTTTGTGGAAATCTTAATACTAGGCTCCAAATGTGTGTTTTATTATCAGCTTTGTTAAAATACAGTATGGGAGAATCAACAAGAGCCTATGCTTATACTCATTATAAAGTTAAAGAGCATTTAACAAGTCAGTATAATGAACAACAGAATAACAGCTAAACCAATGCAACTTTTAAAAAACTAGGGACTGTTTATGTTGTCATGGTATATAGTAAGCAGCCTTGCTATGGTATATTTAAGGCTAATAAACTTCTGTTACCCCGTTTAATTTAGCAAACCTGTTCCTTTGCTTCTGCTACATCATGCAGAGCCAGTGATCAAGTTTGTGTGAAATTTTTAAAATTTAAAATAAGATCTAAACTATCATCTTTTCTATGTTTATTAAGATTATAAGAGATTTTGCTCTTTATAAATACCGTATATGTGTTGTGTCCTGAGCCTGCAAAAGCAGGCTCGGGACGTTGCAATGGTCCAGGGCTTGCAAAAGCTGCCCGGGACCAGACTGAGCGGCGCCAGCCTTGCGCGCATGCGCAAGGCAGGAAAAGTGCCTGTGCTCGGCCGCCATGTTGACCGGGGATCTGGGGGTATATAAGGAGGCCTGTGTGCCTCTGCTCTTGTTCGGAGTTGTGACTGAGAAGGAATAAAGAGCTGTTTGAACAACATGTGTTCTCCTCATTCGCCATTCCTGCGAGGACTTAACAATATGTATCCATAACATTGTCAATAAAGTACTTATTTTCCTCAATAAGCTAGATCTTTAAAATAAAAGTTCACATAGCAGTCCACGGTTCTAGCACATTATAATTTTTTCTATATGCAAAACAGGAAGCCAATCCTTAGCATGCAAGTCATGCCCTTAAAATATTCTTTCACATACAAGTCTAATATTTATATTCTATAGAGTTCGATCCAGTTTTGTTCTGCCCAAAGTTTTAAAAGGAAACGGCACAAACAGAAAAAGTTCATGATAGGAAAAAAAAGTCTTGGAAAGCACACTGATTTATGTGCTGAAATTTGCACCCCTGCTTTTTCTGCTCTAAAGTGTTGGTAGGCTCATTCAATTAATTCAGTTTTAGTTAACAATCTATTATAAAATGGCCAATCAGTACTCATCACTCTACTATAGTGCTTCAGTAGACAAATGCTACAAGAAAGATCCATACTTCTTTCCAAGCTGAGGTTCACACTTAGCTTTTCAGATATAAACCACAAAGCAGTGTTTTCAACCTTCGCAATTTTAAGAAGTATGGATTTCAATTCCCCAGACAATATGGCAGTTGAAGTCCAAAAACTTAAAAGTTGTCAACACTGAGAAAAATTGCTATAGAAATATTGTTTAAATTAAACATTTATATTTAAAATTAATTAAAATTTAACATTATTATATGATTACCCAAGTCTTGAATTCAACAATTTTTCCACATCCGTCACATTACATATTGCAAAGTTTAGAAACATGAAGCCAATCAGATTGTGCATTTCTATCTTACATATAGATTGTAATTTCTATATTACATAATATTGTGTAAAAGAGCTTAAGAATGCTTTAGAATAACTTTGTCAAGGTTGTTATGAATAAGTAACAGCAGCAATCAATGTAATGAAATCCTTAATAATATTTCTTTGTAAACAAGATGAAAAGATCTTTTAAAAATCTCAGTAAAAGATTCTCTCTCTCTCTCTCTGACAGTCTCATATTTAATAGTTATGTACCAAGCAGGTTTGTATGTCAGGAATTTTGCCAACTTAAATTGGCTAGTGTAAAGGAATGAGAATTATGTATTGTTATGTGCTCCTGGCTACTTTCCTTCGTGACCAGAGGCAAGCTCGCCCGACCAATAACCAGCCAAGACACAGTGAAGGCCTTTTGTTTCGTTTATTGCAATAAGCGGAAGAGAAGCTTTCAAAGCTTGGTTCTCTTCAAAGTTTTAACCCAAAATATCTCCTTCTTTTATTCATCCCTATCACCGGCCACTACATCCCTCCTCTTTCCCCATTGGCTGAGGTACTATGAGGTTACACTCTTTCCGTCCACCTATACACATTTCCGGATAACATATTAAATCATATTCACATATACAATAATAATAAGAAAAATTAGACATTTTAAATTCAGTATATATTTGTCCCCATTTTAAACAATAAGTTCTTTTCCTGTTTTTCAGTGTGCCTTTCCTCTTATCTTATTTGGCTTAGTTTCCTATTTTCCCCTTCAACCTGTATTTCCTGGCTAGCCATTTCCTTTTTACAACTGTATATATATTTTATGACTTCTCTTCTTCCTTTCTCAGACCCAGCTATTTTTTTCCTAAATGGTTTATCTTACTTCCTTTATGTTATCTCTTCCTGACTCTCACCATTTGTTTCTATTTAATTAGTTTCCATTGTTTTGACTCTGAAGATTTATCATATTGATGCATATTTATCATGTATGATGTATGAGAAAGGTGTGGGAAGTCAGCCCCCCCAGAGAAGGAAATATTAAAAGGGTAGAAAAATATATTTCCTCAAAGGATCTTAAAGAGGCAGAAAAGCATGCCCAGTTTTTTTCTTAATAGCCCCAAGTCTCCCTCCCCCAAGCAGAAACCAGCTCTTTAGAAATGCAGATGTAAACCATTCAGGAAGGTTGGAAGCCCCCCAGCTAGATGATTAAGAAGACAAAGACACCTAATCTACATACCCCACCCAAACTCTAAGACAGGCCATAATAGGATTAAACCACAGATACCAAAGGGGACACTCAGACTCAGGTCAAAGTTCATGCCTCAAACAGGAACAGGAAACAACTCCAACAAAAGGCTCCAGAGGGTATAAAAACCCACTCCCTACATGTGCTCACTCTCTTTTCTTCCAGAGTCATCTTTCTGTCTGGCTCTCCTCTGCAATAAACTGCAACTTTCTTTCTAAAGCAGTCACCATGTTGCTTATTCCCGGCTTGGACTGAACCATAATGAAGACTTTTCCTTCAACAAAGGAAAACAGGTAGCTTTATTTATTTTTGAAGTAGAAAGGACTAAACCTCAGCACAACAGAAACTCTTGCCTGCAAAACTAGAGCCTTTAGTTATTGGTTATTTCACCAAGAGGGTTACTTTTCACATCATTTACAAACTCATTATTAGAATCTGGAAATGTCAATACCTTACCCAGTTTCAATTTCCAGGTCACACTTAAAACTCCTGGTTAACACTGTACATGATATTAAGATAAATAGATACTTTTTAAAAGAAAACAGTACCACTGTTTGTGAGATCTGAATACTACTTCTTGACATGTGGAAACAATAAATAAGTATTTGCTGACTCCTGTCTTGAGTCCTCTGAAACAGCTTCTGAAGTTCTGGTTTCAAATATCTAATTTAAACACCATGTTATGTTGAGTATTTACAACAATAAATGTAATAAAAAATTGCAGTCTTTTACAAATACAATTATATAATGCTATTCTAATAATAAATAAGATGTAGTATTAAAATACCAAATAGATATTGTTTGTGGTAAACATTTAGGATGCAAATAAAGAAGAAGATTTAATGACCCCCAAAATGCATCTGACTGCAATATTGAACTGATATTCTTTGTATCAGTCTTTGCCTGGTCAAAATCTGCATAATAAAACCATTTATTGCAAAAGATGCGGTCAGAAAAATGAATTCAGGTTTCTGAAGAAAATTTATATCTAGCAAATTTGTATTTTAGAAGCATGTATTAGGAAAATTGTGCAACAATTAATGATATTAATGAAACGTGCATTAGACAGTTTCCAAAGAAATTGATCAGAAAACTACATACATTAACAACTGTATAAACTAGCTTAGCATGCTACAAAAGATCACAAACAAAAATGGATGGACACTTTGAAATTGATAATTTACAAAAACCTGAAAAGAAGGTAAACCTAAATACTGTTTTTGTAACACTGAAAATAAAGCGGTATAAACTTTAATTTGTGCATAGTTTCTGTGCTTACAAGTCTGTACAGTCTTTTTGACCAAAACTATTTCACATACTATAATGTGAAAACTGTCCTTTAAAAAGAAATAATAATAACCTTGCTAAACTTTACTTCCTTGGTGGGCTTTATTTCTGAAAGAGTTTTAATATTAAAATCCTGGATGAATTAAACATTTTTTTCTTAAGAAGAAAATAGTCCACAAGAAAATAGTCCAGCACTCCCCTTTTTAACACTTTTCCAATCTAGCTTTCTCTCAGCTACTACAGTTAGTCCTTGACTTACGACAGCAATTGAGCCCAAAATTTCTGTTGCTAAATGAAATATTTGTTAAGTGAGTTTTGCCGCAATTTATGACTTTTCTTGCCGCAGTTGTTAAGTGAATCATGGCAGATGTTAAGTTAGGAACATTATTATTAAGTGAATCTGACTTCTCCATTCACTTTGCTGGTCAGAAGGTTACAGAAAGAGATCCCATGATCCTAGGACACTGCAAGGATCATAAATATGAGCCAGTTGCCAAACATCCGAATTTTGATCACGTGACTAATGGCATGCTGCAATGGTTGTAAGTGTGAAAAATGATCGTCACTTTTTTCAGTACCTTTGTAACTTTGAACGGTCACCAAATGATCTGTTGTATGTTGAGGACTACTTGTACTATGTTTTGCTACATTTTCAATGGGCAACATTAATTGCATTTGAAACCAATTCATAGATTAGGGCATGAATTGGAAATATTCTTCCTCACCATATAAAGGAATTGCAAATTTTATTAGGTAGAGGAGTTACACGCTTTCTCCGGTTCTGGATATGAAAGCTTCTTCTCTGCTTTTAGAAGAAAACTTCTGCCAGCCATTAATGGATATACAATCTACTGTGGCCTCCTAAAATTATTTACAGTACGTCTGAGTTGCTTTTATTTCTACATGATGTACTAGCAGCATGTTTCCAGTTATAGCAAAAATAATGATGAAAACAAATGGGAAAACTTGTTCCCTTTCCTAATAACAAATACAGTGAAATTGCACTTCATAATACTATGTGCCTGTGTTTATAGCACGGGTGAATTTTGACATATATTGTGAAACAAACATAAATAGAGTTGGTATAATATTGAACAACTCACACTCTGCAGTTATTTTAAAATAATTTAAAAGGAAAGAATCTATGAGCAGTGATATTATGAGAAACATATTGGAAAAAACAAAAACAGTGGGAGACCATCAAGGACTATGATAATATTGAATTCTTCTCTGTGATGTACTTTAAATATTATTATTTATTTATATCTCATCTGCATTATTTTTATAATTAACTCAAGTCAGCAAACACACACAATATACCTTCCTTCTCCTCCTATTTCCCCACAAGAACCTTGTAAGATATGTTGGGCTGAGAGTATCTGGCCCAAAGTTACCCAACTGAACTTAATACATAAGGTGGGACTAGAATCCAGTCCCCTGGTTTCTAGACTGGTGCCTTAATTACTAGAACAAATTCATCTCCCTTATTTTTCAAAGTTAAAATATCCTATCTCTGCAATTTTCACATTACCTTTTTTCACATTACTTCAGTTGCAACTGATTGAATTTTATTTTTAACATCACGCCCACTCCGCTAAACAACACATTATAGTGCTTACAAAATGGTCCTCAAAACTATGTAATGTAAATAATATTTTTGTATCTAATATTAAATTAATATTTGTATTTGTCTGCATCTTGATTTAAAATGCAAATGATGTAGATGGCTGCAAATGGTACAAGATGTCAATGAAATAATGATGTAAATTTTGTCAATAGAACTTTGGATTTAATGAACACTTTTTTCTCCATCTTTACAATCTTTACTAAACGTAAAGCCATACTGACTTAATTCTAACTAACAGAGAAATGATAGAGGGTATTTAAGTTGCCAGAACCTTGGGCGAAAGTGACCATGACATACTGGAATTTAATATAACACAAACACTAGCAACAGAAAACAATCCAACCAGTGTCTTGAACTTCAAAAGAGCTGATTATAACAAACTCAGAGAGAACCTAGGAAAGATCCCATGGATGAAAATCCTTAAGTGGAAAACAACCCAAGAAGCATGGGAAACTCTCAAAAATGCAATCATAAAAGCCCAGAGCAGCACAATACCACTGAAAAAAAACAAACAAGAAATTCAAGAAGAAACCAGCATGGCTGAACAAAGCTCTCTCTGACAAACTGAAAGACAAAAAGGACAAATACAAAAAATGGAAGGAGGGTCACATAACTAAGATCGATTATCAGCAGACAGCCAGAACATGTAAAGATGAAATCAGGAAAGCAAAGGCTCAGAACAAACAAAGACTTGCAACAGAAATCATGGATAATAAAAAAAAAAAATCTTCCAACATATTAACAACAAGAAAAAAGTCAAGGAAACTGTAGGTCCACTAAAGAGAGAAAATGGCAAGGAAATAACAGGTAGCAGGGAGAAAGCAGAGCTGTTTAACTCATATTTTACATCAGTCTTCACACAAAAAGAAAACATAGCCCACGGTACCAAAAAAAACCACTTCAAAAGACAAATTAGAAAAAAAAATTAAAATAAGCAAGAAAATGGTAAGAGAACACCTATCTAACCTTAACAAACATAAATCACCGGGGCCTGACAGATTACAGTTCTGAAGGAGCTGGCAGATGTTATCTCAGAACCACAGCACCACATCTTTCAAAAATCCTGGAGCATAGGGGAAGTACCTGAGGATTGGAAAAGGGCTGATATGGTTCCCATCTTCAAGAAAGGAAAAAAAACGGACCCAGGAAACAACAGACCAATCAGTTTAACATCAACACCTGGGAATATCCTAGAAAAGATATTCCAAAAACAGATCTGCGAACAACTAGAAGCAAACAAAGTTATAACTATTAGCCAGCATGGATTTGTTAAAAACAAATCATGCCAAACCAATCTTATTTCATTCTTCGACTAAGTGATTAAACTAATAGATCAGTGAAATACTGTGGACGTAGTATACTTAGACTTCAGTAAGGCATTTGATAAAGTAGACCACAATCTACTCCTTGGTAAACTAGAAAAAGATGGCATAGACAACATCACCACCAGATGGATCTGTAGCTGGCTGGTAAACCGTACTCAACGAGTAGTCCTGAATGGCACTACATCCATATGGAGAGAAGTAAGCAGTGGGGTATCATACGGTTCCGTCCTAGGCCCAGTACTCTTCAATATCTTTATCAATGACTTAGATGAGGGAATTGAAGGGGAACTCATCAAATTTGCAGATGACACCAAACTGGCAGGAGTAGACAACACCCCAGAAGATAAACTCAGGATCAAAAAAGATCTTGACAAACTTGAACAATGGGCCCTATCCAACAAAATGAGTTTCAATGTGGAGAAAAGCAAAGTTTTACATTTAGACCAGAAAAATCAAAGGTACAATTACAGATTGGGCAAGACCTGGATTAAAAACAGTAAGTGTGAGAGGGATCTTCGGGTCCAAGTGGATGATCACTTAACCATGAGCCAGCAGTGTGTAGCAGCAGCCAAAAAAGCTAATATAATCCTAGGTTGTATAAATAGAGACAAAGAATCAAGATCACACAAGGTATTAGTACCGCTTTATAAAACCTTAGTAAGACCACATCTGGAATATTGCAGCCAATTTTGGTCACCATATCACAAAAAAGATGTTGAGAGTTTGAAAAAATTCAGAGAAGATGATCAAAGGCCTGGAGACTAAAACATATGAAGAACAGCTGCAGGTTTTGGGTTTGGCTAGTCTAAAGAAAAGAAGATATAGGGGATACATGATAGCAGTATTCCAGTATCTGAGGGGCTGCCACAAGGAAGAGGGGATCATGTTGTTCACCAGAGCACGAGGGAAGGACGAAACAATGGTTGGAAAGTGATCAAAGAGAAGCAACCTGGAATTAAGGAGAAACTTCCTGACAGTGAGGACAGTGGAACAATCAACAGTGGAACAGCTTATCCCCAGAAATCATGGGTGCTCCATTACTGGAGATTTTTAAAAAGAGGCTAGACCAGGTTGCCTACCCCTGGGCTAGACAGTCACTTGTCTGAGATGGTCCAAGTTCCCTTCCAGCTCTATTCTATTCTATTCTATTCTATTCTATTCTATTCTATTCTATTCTATTCTATTCTATTCTATTCTATTCTATTCTATTCTTCCTAATTTTTAATCAAGATTTTACTGTATCTTATTAGCATTAAAAGCATGTTTGTGTGTGTGTGTTTGCTTGTGTGTATGAGTGTGTGTGTTATATTCAGAACATGTATCACATTTTATCTATTATTTGAATAGCCAACATAATGCTTTCTTCAACATATTTGAACCAGCTACTCCATCTAGCTTTAACTTTTTGTAAAACAGGCAAACAGAAGAAAACATGGTTTTAATTTAAAAAGTGGAAGATGATATATCATACTTTTGTCCTCTTCATGAATTCCCTAAAAAGTGTTACAAAGTAGAGAAACAACTTTTCTGAACTCTCACAGGAGCTGCAGAGGCTTATAATAATGCTACATTTTAGATAAGGCAGACATGGAAAAGTGCACCCATGGGTCACTGTCTAGCTCTTTACCATCAACTGTACTCAAGTTTCTATTTCCTTAAGCCAGTGGTTCTCAACCTTTTTAATGCCGCGACCCCAACCGGTCGTAAGTCGAGAACTAAACCGGTCGTAAGTCGAGGACTAAACCAGTCGTAAGTCGAGGACTACCCAACTGGTCGTAAGTCGAGGACTTTCCCTGCCCGGGAGCGCCGCGCATGCGTGGTTCCGCCCCCTGCGCAAGCTGAGGCGTAGCTGGCAAGCGGCAGAGACGGAGCAGGCCGACCACCAGCTGGCCCAGCTCAAGGGAGGTAAGGCACCCGCCGGAAAAGGGGGGAAATATGGCAGACAGCCTTGCTTGATGAAATGGTTGATCGACCCCAAATGGGGTCACGACCCATAGGTTGAGAACCGCTGCCTTAAGCTATTAGTGTACAGCTACCATTCAAGCCAGGAAAAGACATCATTTCTTCAAGGAGCAACCAACAGGTATAAGGAGACCCAGTTTGATCTAGTGGTTAAACAATGAGGCTAGAGACCAACTGTGATTTCTAGTTCTGCTTTGGGCATGAAAACCAGTTGAGTGACTTTGGGACAAAGTCTCTCCCTCATCCCAACTCATCTCACATGGCTGTTGTTATGGGGAGAATAGGATGAAAGAATTAGGTACGTAGAATTATTTATTATTATTTAGTTATTTACATAGAGTTATTTATAACAGTAATGAAGGTAGGATAATAAGAAATTCATTCCAGATCCAAAGCACCCTTGAATTGCTCAACACTAACTACTGCTAAATTCCTCCCTACTAAAAATAAAACACATTTTCTTCAAAAAAGGGCAACATTAATATGTCCCAAAGTTGAGATTTTAAGTTTTTTTTAGCGCATTGATACAATGAACATACAACACATTCAGAAAGTATTCAGTCCCCCTTCACTTTTGTCAAATTTGTTATGCTACAGCCTGATTCTACAGTTGTTGAAATTCATTAATCTACACTCAGTACTCCATAATGACAAAGTGAAAACAGAATTTTAGAAATGTCTGTAAATTTATTAAAAAGAAAAAACTGAAATATCACATTGGCATAAGTATTCACACCCTTTGCAACAACACTTGAAATTTAGCTCTGGTGCTTCCCATTTCTCTTGATCGTTGTTGCTGATATATTTCTACACCTTGATTGGAGTCCACCTGTGGTAAATTAAATTGATTGTACATGATTTGGAAATGCATACACCTCTCTATAGAAGGCCTCACAGCTGACAATGCATACTGTAGCACAGGGGTGTCAAACTGCCGGCCCGCGGGCCAGACGCATCATCGGGAAACTACGTCCACCCCATTGCCAGCAATGGCGAAAACGCGATACGTTGCGCGACATCATGTGACGTCGCGAGTTTGACATGTAGCAAGTCAAAAGCCATGAGGTCAAGGGAATTGCTTGCAGAGCTCAGAGACAGGATTATTGCAAGGCAAGATCTGGGGAAGGCTACAATAAAATTTCTGCTACATTGACGGCTCCTAAGAGCACCGCTCATCACCTGCCCAATACTATCCCAACAGTGAAGCATGCTGGTAGCAGCACTATGCTGTGGGGGTGTTTTCAGCATCAAGGACTGGGAGACTGGTCAGGGTTGAGGAAAGCTGAATGGAGCAAAATACAGGGATATTCTCAATGAAAACCTGTTTCACAGTGCTCAGGACTTCAGATTGGAAGATTGTAAGCATGCAGCCAAGACAACACAAGAGTGGCTTAGAGACAACTCTGTGAACATCCTAGAGTGGCCCAGCCAGAGCCCTGACTTGAACCCTACTGAACCTGAAAATGGCTGCCATCAAACCTGAGTTTGAGAGGATTTGCAAGGAACAATGGCAGAAAAATCACCCAATCCAGGTGTGCAAAACTTATTACCTCATACCCCAAAAGACTCAAGGCTGCAATTGCTGCCAAAGGTGCTTCAACAAAGTACTTACTGAAGGTCTGAATACTTATGCCAATGTGAGAGTTCAGTTTTTTCTTTTTAATAAATTTGCAGACATTTCTAAACTTCTGTTCTCACTTCGTCATTATGGGGTACATCCTAAAAGTGGTACAATGGGTGAAAAGGTTGAAAAGCCCTGCTCTAGATGAGATCCCTGAGAAAAAAAAGGGATCTATCCAACTCTCAGGAGATTCTACTGAGAATGTTCCTGTAACCTATTCCTCCGTTAAAAAATAACTTCTTCCCTTTCCAGGATTTCTTTTTTTTAAAAAAACCCTCCTTATATTGAGATACAATATAAGCGGACAGAAAATATTTCTGCATGCCAGCATGGTTTTTATTCTTTTTAAAATCAGGATGAATATTCTACTGAGCCTAGAGTCGCAATGGAGAGATGGGCAGCTATATAAATTAGATAAATAAACTTTCACACTATTTATAAGCATTGACAACAAACAGGGTTCTTGAAAGAGAGGAGCTACAGGTATTCCTTAGCTTATGACAGGGGTCTTCAAACTTGGCCCTTTTGTGACTTGTGGACTTCAACTCCCAGAATTCCTCAGCCAGGCACGCTGGCCGAGGAATTCTGGGAGTTAAAGTCCACAAGTCATAAAAGGGCCAAGTTTGAAGACCCCTGGCTTTGACCACAATTGGGTCTGGGATTGCTCTCATAAATCAGTGTGGTCATAAACTGAGATGTCATCTGAGTGCACTAACTTAATAGGACCAAACCCCGGAGGGTCGCCCGCTTTCAGTCCCACGAGGCAACCTGGAGCACCTCCGGGCTCCTTCCGAGGCAGCGGCTTCGGGGACGCGCGTTGAGAAAGTCCCCTCGGCCAGGGCTCCTCCCCTCCCCACTCGCCCCCCCCAAATGAGGCCGCTACGAAAGCCCTCGCGAAAGCAATGACCAATCCACGCCGCCTTTTCGTCCGATAGCCCCGCCTCTTTGCCCTCCCAATCCCCTTCCCCATTTGCATAAAGGATGCCCGCAGGAGCTCCGGCGGGGAGAGTGGCGGGCTGCGCCTCCGTCGGGAAGCGGGAGCGCTTAGGGGAAGCCGCGCGTGGCCGGCGGGAAGGGAGAGCTCTGCGCCGTCCGTCGCTCCCTCCGCCTCTCCCGGCAGCTTTGGGGTTCCCGAACGGGGCCCCGCTCAGAGCGCGCGCGCGCGCGCGCTTCCCCTCCGCGCCCCTCGGCAAGATGCACCCCGGCGAGCTTCTCCCGCGCCTGCTTTGCCTCTCCACGGCTTGCCTCAGCCCGGCCGGCGGGCTCTTCCTCTTCGGGGAGCCCGAGTTTTCCTACAAGCGGTCCAACTGCAAGCCCATCCCCGCCTCGCTGCTGCTGTGCCGCGGGATCGAGTAGCCCGATAATGCGGCTGCCCAACCTGCTGGGCCACGAGACGGTGCAGGAGGTGCTGGATCCCGCTGGTGCAGAAGCAGTGCCACCCGGACACGCGCAAGTTCCTCTGCTCCTACTGCCTTTCCTGACCTGGAAGCTTTGCGCGGGTTGTGACTCTCGGAATTCTCCAGCTGTTGCTCAGGACTCCAGGAGTCAAAATTGATATTAAAGGAGGGAGTCTGCATAGTATTATTTTAAGACCTTTTCCAGGTTCTTTCATAGTTTTCCAGTTAGGGTTTAAAGCAGGGGTAGGCAACCTCGGCTCTTTTATGACTCCTGGACTTCAACTCCCAGAATTCCCGAGTCAGCATAGCTGACTCGGGAATTCTGGGAGTTGAAGTCCAGGAGTCATAAAAGAGCCGAGGTTGCCTACCCCTGCTTTAAAGTAAAAGTTAAGGTTTCCCTCTGTCCGACTCTAGGGGGCGATGCTCACCTCTGTTTCTTAGCCAAGGGACCCAATATTATCTGAAGACGCTTCTGTGATCATGTGGCCAGCATAACTATGCATCGAGGAATGCTATTGTCTTTCCTCTGAAGTGGTACATATTTGTCTGTGCGCATTTGCAACTGCTAGGTTTGTATGAGCTGAAGCAAGTAACAAGCTCACTCTCTTGCGCTGCGGTTGGTTCCCGAACCTGGGTTGTCAGCTTTCCAGTTGACAAGCTCAGCGTCTTTAACCACTGGGCACTGAACCCCCGTTAGTGTTTGCTATCTAGTTATTAAAATCCAGTGAGACCAAAAGCAGTGTATTTTTGTCTATATCCCTATGCAATGACATAACTGGAACTGACATTCAACCAGTTTAGAAGCTTAAGAAGTTAATCGTGATACTAAAAATGGATAATGTTTCTGTTGTTTTTCAAATCCCACAATTTAAGGGTGCTTTGGAAGTCTCCAATAGAAGCTGTGACCCCACGTCCCCTATGGCTTGCCCATTCTTGCCTCTTGTCCAGTGTTTCTCAACCTTGACAATTTTAAGGCATGTGGACTTCAACTCCCAGAATTCCACAGCCAGCAATGCTGGCTGTGGAATTCTGGGAGTTGAAGTCCACATGCCTTAAAATTGTCAAGGTTGAGAAACACTGCTCTTGTCCCAGGCCATTGTCCTTTATAGGAAGTTCAATTGTGAGTCCAGCTGATTTTTTAATTGTTTGAAATGAAGACAGTCACAGTGTTCCTTGTTCAGCCAAGAAAATATCTTTGGGTGGTCTATAAACAGGAACAGGAATGGTTATTTAAAAGAAAAAAGGGAAAAAAATATGATAAACTTTCAGGAGAGAAGCCGTCTTTAACCATTTTCATATAGCATTAGTCTTCATGGATTACAGCGCACTTTGCATGGAGCATAGTTCTGAGAAAGAAGTAAGGAGGGGAAGATTTAAAAAAGGGGGTGAATGATAAGCGATGAAATTATTTACTGGCCATTTCTCCTCTGGAAGTCTGGGTCATGTTGAATTTCTGACTGTTAAGGACACCCATATTTTTTTCACACATTCTAATGCCAAGTTAGATGCCCCCCAACTAGTTTGGGCCTTATATTTTTTCTATTGAGATGCAGAATGTTGCATTTAACTTTTTAAAAAAAAGTCCAGTCTATTAATTTCAATTCACTTCTTGGGTCTATCTCTACATTTTAAAGTGTTTCCCTTAAACCTAAATGTCCCAGATTTGTTATTTGCGGATTTATAAGTGTCCTCTCAACTCCCTCTTCCAAGCCACTGGTAAAATATTGAACAACAGAGAGCCCAGCGCAGCTCTGTCACATTTCTCTTAGTACTTAGAGCTTCTAAGTTCTGAATTCCTCTACTCATAGCCTATGTCAGGGGTGTCAAACTCAATTTCATTGAGGGCCGCATCAGCATTGCGGTTGCTTTTGAGGGGCCGGGTGGGTGTGGCCAGGGTGGGTGTGGCCTACTGAGTGGGTGTGGATGGAGTGGGTGTGGCCTACTGGGTGGGCATGGCCAGCTCTACATCGTTCGCGTCAAGGGTGCCTGTGGGGGCCTGGACAGGAGTGGGACAGATCTGAGGGTCTCTGGCAGAAGGTGGTAGGACCGGGGCAAGCACCAAGGCATGGTCCATTTCTTCATTCCTCACAAAGGGTGACACCTCCCCAGCATGCACCCAGGAGGCGAGGCCAACACGGCAGGGGCTGGTTCCTCGCTGTTTCTAGATGGCCTTGTGGAGCTAAGACTGAATGTGTTTCAGCATAGATGATCACCACAACATTGTACATTGGCTCCTGGCCGGCCTGGGCCAGGGCCAAGGCAGCGGGGGCCGTTCCCTCACTGTTTCCAGGATAGCTTCGCGGGCCACATGAAACCACTTCGCGGGCCGCATCCGGCCCCCGGGCCTTGTGTTTGACATGTCTGGCCTATGTAGTACTATATCTTATTAATCATTTTATTGATTTAACTATGGTGAGAAGCTTTCCTGAGACTCTAGCCCTGAATATGACATTCTCTTGATTTGTTAACCTAATAATCATAACAAAAAAATAAATTGATTTGAAGAAATCAGTCATGGCTCCAATAGGTTCAAGAAGTTCTGTCACTCCCCTTTACCTATTACCAATTTCTTCTTTCAACAAATCTACCCATGTTTGGATTTTGTTTTTTTAATGATGATTATTTAAAACATCTTTCACCATAGATGTCCTATTTAGTATGTCGTTTTATAAGATTTCCTATTCTTTGTAGACCTCCTTCAGGATTATACATTTTTATCTTCCTTTGAGTTCATGAGAAACCATCCTTCATGAGAAACCATCCTACTATGCAGCTCTGATGCTTTTCAGTTCTTCCTCCTTTGAATATCACAAATTCAAGAATAATACCGTGTGATAATTTCCCTCCAAACATCCTACATGTACTTTCTAATCATTTCTTTTCCTATTGGTGAAAATTCTCTCCAGAATAGCAGCGTCACTTATTCCTTCTTCCACTTACTGACCATTGAAGTTGCCAGAAAGAGAACAATCTGTTATTGACTCTTGGAAGAGTTAGATTTCCATCAGATGTCAGAATAATTGGACACTCACATTATTAGTATTGCAGGGTAGGACTGCTCATATGACATTGAAATGCATTGTTTGGATC
This sequence comes from Protobothrops mucrosquamatus, assembly GCF_001527695.2. Lineage (NCBI taxonomy): Eukaryota > Metazoa > Chordata > Lepidosauria > Squamata > Viperidae > Protobothrops > Protobothrops mucrosquamatus. The sequence continues at coordinate 244,035 of NW_015387003.1, read as the reverse complement.
GTCTTCTTGCCTAGGCAGTTTGCAATAAACCCTTAAGATATTTTGTTTCTCCCATTTTTCACTTTTGTTTCTCATATCCAAACATTTTCAAAGTGATTTCTGTGCTCCAATCCCAAATGCCTATGGATGGATACTGTAGATCAGGCATGTCAAACTCACGATGTCATTTGACATCGCGTGACGTATCGTGACTTTTTCCCCATTGCCGGCAATGGGGTGGGTGCGGTTTCCTCATGACGCATCCGGCCCGCGGGCCAGCAGTTTGACATGCCTACTGTAGATGGATGGATGGATGAATAGATTGCATAGTATAGTACGGTTAGCTTTTTTCTTGGAGCTGTTTCTTTTGTAGCCTTTCAATGCTAGCTACCAATCATTACCTTCCCATCAAATTTTACTAATGCTGATCATACCATATTTGTCTTTCTGAGTAAAAATGTCTTGTTCTTCTTATTTATGTGCTATGTATAGATGTACGTATATCTAAGCCTAAGGTATTCTGGCATTTTTTGTTTTAGCACTGCAAACTGTTTTCCTTCTCAGTTTTCCCTCATTCCCTTTCCATCCATCCATCCATCCATCCATCCAACCATCCATCCATCCATCCATCCATCCATCCATTTCTTTAAAACAAATATTAGCTAAAAGTGAGTTTTTTGTGGGTAAAGAATGTAAGAGGAATCTACAGTAAGTATGCTGAGATACAATTTTTGGAAATGCTGAAAATTATAGTTTAATTCCTCTGCAGAACATTAGTTTGGGGAAGACTGAAAAACAAAAATCACAGATAATTCTTTTCCTACTGATAGTTTGTTCATTTCATGAATTCTCAATGTAACACAAATTTCCTTTTCCATTATTTGTAAGCATTTAAAAAAATGTTTTTCATATAATATTATTTGAGACTTGCTTAATGCCTTTATACTTCCAGAACTATGATCATTTTGCTTTATGGTTTCCATTTTGAAGAGAATAAATCAACATAAATAACTAAGCTATAATGGCTGCAACAGTGAGCGATTGGCTGCATCACTTGTTTGAGACAACCTGCTCCATCAAAGGCAGTGATGCCATGTGGGAAGAACTCCAATTAATCACATCTAGCAAGATACGGGCCTTGGTGTTTAAATAACTAGGAAGGAATCCTTTTTAGCAATTTAAATTATGCAGTCCAATCGGGGAATGGCTCCTTAGCTATAAAAAGGTAGTCTATCAAAATGTCATTTGCTAGAATATGTATAGTCAAGCTATTACAGTTAATGCTGTTCATGTAGTTAGATATTTTGCTTAATGATTAATTTGATGAGGTCTGAATGAACCACTGCTGATTACTCTTCTACATGCCACTTGAACATCTTCATGCCTGATTAAAGTACTTTTCAATATATATTTTTATCTCGTTCCCATTCTAATAAGTCATGAGAAAAGATATTGGAAAGATCAGGCTATTGCAAATGAGAGGAATAGAGTAAAAATAATAATAATTAATAATAATGATTGATAATCAAGTGCCTAGAAAAAACAGGAGTCAGTAGAAACATCAGAAGCATTGCGCAAAGATCAATGGCACAATGGAAAAGAGCTGCCGGTCAATGGTGATAGACTGGGAGAGGCTAATATTTCAAGATGACTCACTATAACTACTACTGTTTGTCATTGCATTGATTTCCCTGTCAATAATACTGAACAAGTCAGGCCATCGCTATCCAACATCTGGAAGGCTATCCTTCCTCCTTTATATGAATGATCTGATGCTGTACAGAAAAACACCATCTGAAATAGAATCGCTGCTCAACACTGCCCACATATATAGACTTCCGGTTTTTCACCGTAGCGCAAGGCCCGTGAATTCAGAGCTCCGCACCCCATGGCTAGTTTCGCCCTGCCAAGGGACTCTAAATGGATCTAAAGTCACCTCAGAGAGGCGACGAAAAAAGAGAGGCGCCCCGATGATCATGGAATGATGGCGGTCATCCCGCTTGATCTGGGGAAGCCTTCTAACCCAACAGGAGAAAGGCTGGCCATACTTTGGTGACCAGCCCGAGCTACCTGCAGTCAAAGTCCAAAGGCACCAACCAGAATAACGGTGAACAGCGTGCTTGAAACTGGATGAGGAATTCGATCTTCTCTCTATTTTGTATCTGATTTCCTGGAAAAGATCCCCAAGAAGCAAAAATCCTCCCAAAGTGAGAAGGGAGAGAACAACTCGCACCCTCCCATAGACGGAAGCAGCAAATTAAACTCTCATGGGGAACAAAAATACAGTATATTGAAATGAGGTTAAAAATAGTACAGTCTGGACAAATTCGAAAACTAAGAAAACTGTTAAAATTCCATACCTGAACAAGTATTGATGAAATTATAAATAATAATAATAATAACAACCACAACCACAACAACAACTCTTTGTTTTAAAAGTTGGAAAATGAACAACTACTGACACCTAGTGGAAGATTAGAGAAAACTATAGCATTGACTCAGAATTTGGCAAGATGCCCAGAAATAGCAAAAAACAGCTGGGAACAAAACATTGGGCTATCTAACACAGAGTGAATCTATATATGTTTAGAAACTGTTGACCTTCTGGGATTATAAACGCACTGAGTTACATTTTTAAGTTTAAGAACTGTTTGCAGAGAGAGAAAAACCTTGGCCTTTGGCTAATCTTTTAAAGGGGAAGTCATTGGAAAGCTCTCAGGTGGTTAAACACTTTGGACTGAAATCTTGGCTGGCTGATAATCATAAGATTCTTGAAAAAAAGAACTGTTACAAAACACTGTTTTCAATGGTGCTTTGATAATTGGAACATATTGGATTACAAAAACCATATATAAAGATAAGAACTACACAAGATTTAGTTGTTTGGATTTTAAGATAGGCTGGTTTGATAAAGCTAATTAAAGAGACTATGGCACTGGTAAAAGACTACTTAGAGGAGGGATACAAAATGGATGTCATATATTTATCTAAAAGTGACAAAACCACACCTAACACTTCCTCCTGAAGACCCCAGTGTGGAACATCAGAGATCTTCAGGAACAATGACTCAAAACAAAGCAAATACATTCCAGGAGAAAATATATGCAATGCTGCGACAGATTCAAATGACAATTGTCTTAAATCATGATGAGATTAAAAACAACTTTGATAACATAAATGAACATATCTCTAACCTAAACTTACAATTAAACAACACTCAAAAAATGATGATAAAGAATGAACAAATCAGAAGAAATGACATAAATATGAAAGCTACAAATGAAGAGAACTACAACTTAATACAAACAAAAGAAAGTCCGCAAAATTTTGCTACAACAAAGGAAATAAAAAAGATGTTCTATCTTCCAGGACCTCAAAACAAACTTGAAGTCAAAAAAGAAGATTTAATAAAATGGATTAAAGAGCTGTCAGGAGAATCATTAAAGTGTGGGAGATAAAAAAGAATATTCTACTCAATTTGTCTTTTTTATGCTCAACAATATCTACAAAAATACAATATGGCAAGCTAAACCTACTGACCTAGCAAAAAAAGATTAGAACTAGATTTAAGATATGTGATTCAACATACCAGATGGAATACTATATGACTAAACACCTGTTTGAATACAATTAAAAATTATAAAGTTTGGATATAAAGGGGCAATATAGTAAAATTGCTAGATGGTGTATTATATGATTAAATACTTGTTTGAACACGGTCAAAAGAATAGATAAAGCTTGGACGTAAAGGGACCCAATAGTAAGAGGGATATAATATATAAGTAGTATAATATTTTTATAATATATGAAATGTAAAAATATTGATTCGGTGTATTTGAATGAAAAGGTAATGAATTTTGAGAAAATTATGACTGATAATAGTGGTTTCAATACTGAGAGGAAACGAAGCTTAAATAAGAATCATGAAAACAGGACATATAATGACTTAATAAGATGACTTCTATAAATACAATTGAAACATAAGCTGATTAGAAAAATGTTATATGGTGATGTTATTGTTATATGTATAAATATTAGAAAAATGTTTATACTCCACTCTATATGTATTGAAAGTATTAAGAATTATATTCCTTTAATGTAGACAAATGGAAAATATTGCTGGAAGAAGAGATAATCAAGGAAATATATTATCAACTAACATATTGATCAACTATAGAAATTAATTATTATTGATTGTTTTTAAATATATGAACCCAGACAACACATTGTTCACTAAGCACTAAAGATTGTTCTTGTAAAAAGTTAATAAAATATATTAAAAAAACCTATCTACATATATAATCAAGATATTATAATGGAGTTTGGATTGAATAAATGTACTATCCTCACCATCAACAGAGGGAAACTAGTGAAAACTGAAGGAATCAAGATGCCCTATGGAAATAATGTCAAGAGTCTGGATTAAGATGATCACTACAAGTGATCTGGGCATCTTCCAAACTGACATCAAGCACACTAAAGTCACGAAGATTAAAAATGAATAAATCATAAGAGTAAAGAACATCTTAAAGTCCAAACTCTGTAGGGAAATACTACCAATTAACACCTGGCAATTCCAGTCTTTATATATACAGTTGGGATAGTGAACTGGATTCAACCAAAACTTGCTGGATATAAACATCAGAAAAATAATAACAGTGAATTATGCCTTTCATCCACACAGCAATATTGACTGACACTTTACCAAGCAAAATAGGGGGGCATGGATTGTAAGTATGCTAGACAGTGTAAAAAGAAAAAAAAGGCATTGGAAGATTATATAAAGGGCAGTGGAAGCTAGTATACCATGAAGATTTACTGAGTACTGGCCTACAAGAAAGACCAAATGAAGAATAGAAAAGAGACAAGACAAGGGAAAGTATTACATAACCAGTACATTAAAAAAATAGCAAGCAAAGAAAGTATCAACAAGACTTGGCAATAGGCAAATTGAAGAAAAAGACAGAAGGGCTAATTCTGGCTGCATAAGACCAAGCCTTAAGAACAAATGCATGCAAAGCCAGTATTGGGAAGAAAGCAACAGGCAGCAAATGCTGCTTAGGCAAAGAAGCTGAAATAATAGTGGACCATCTAGTTAGTTCCTGCAAGAGACTGATTAAGAAAAGTGACATTAAAAAACAGCAACAATGGTGCATTGGAAGATCTTCAAGAAATATTATTTCTCTCCAAGCAACAATTGGTGGGACCACAAAATAGACAACATAATGGAAAATAAGGAAGCTAAAATGTTCTAAATCATGTCTTTCATTATAAAAGTCTAATTATATCTAAGGGTCATCTGTTCTTTTAATCTTATTCAAACAAGTATTTAAAGATACAAATCTTTCATTTTTTAAAATTTGACTCTTGCTTTTTTTTCTTTGCCACTAGCTTTCCAAGCCAGGGTAATTAGATCACCCAGGAATTTTTCTATTTTTGTAAAAATTGCTTGGCATGAGAAAGACAATTTAGGTAGGGTATTTTTGGGGGGGAATTCCACCCATTTATATTCCTTAAACAACTCCCAGTTCCTTTCTTTCTCCATTTCTCTTTTCATTCCCTGTCTTCCAAGTTGTGACATTTCCCCTAACAGCTCTATATTCCATTTTTAAAAATCTTCCTTGCCATCAGATATATTTTGCAGACCTAAGGGGTAAAAGGTCTTTTGCATTTTAATTGTTATAGCTAAATCTTGCAGTATTTTGTTTGTATTTAGCCATTTATATTTCCCTTCTTTTATCTCTTCCATCTCTAAATCCATTTCCTCTGTGTTGTCTTCTGATTTCTGGTTTATTTGTTCATACTTTGTAGTCGTTATCTGGGAACTTTCTAATTGTAGGTTTAATTTGGAGATTTGCTCGTTTATATTGTCTAAATTATTTTTAGTCTCATGATTTTTTTATGTCCTCTTTGCATTCAACAATTGTTTGGTGAATTAGTTGTAGCATAGAATATATTTCTTTCTGAAAGGTGTTTGTTTTTTCTTGAGGCATCATTCCTGGAGATCCTCTAGTATCACCACTCTCAGTAAGAGTAAATTAAAGTTTCCTCTAGTTTTCTGGTCTTTATATGTATCCTTTATAACCCAATAAATTCCAAAGTATAGGTTCAGTCCCGAAAGCAATATTTTATAGTGATCCTTTGTCTCAAGTATCCAAACATTGTCAATCAGACAAGGTTGTGATCCACAATGTTAGAAGTGTTCAAAAAGTTCAATCTCTCTGAAAACAGCTCAAAAGTCTCTCCCAGCTACGCGTAGTCCAAGGTCAAATTTTTATTTCTCCCCCACTAACTCTTGAAGTTAAAAGTCCAAGCTCAGTAGGTATTTATAATCCAAGAAGGTCAGGGTGATAAGTATGCCAAAATATTTTCCTTTATTGCCAGCTGTTCTCCCAAGCTAGCAGTCACCAAGCAGCCAGAAAGCAAATTATAGTGCTATACACAAATCCACCACTAGATGTCATGCAAAGTCCATTTTCCAGTCTTAAAGGATTTATTTCTTATATTTCGCCTCAATGTTTTTTTCAAAGAGAAAATCTTAACAGTTATCTCAGTTCTCAGATGTATCAAAGCTGTAGCTTTATGTTACTTCCACTTCAGTATTGTGTGGTTCTGTCCCCCATAAAATTAAAATGCTGCTTCCATTTACATTTGGAGGTTTTTAGCTTCTTGGGAGACTTTCTCAGGGAATTCAGTTGTAAAATAGTAAAGAAAGGATCAATATTCTCACCCAGTTCCAAACATACTGTTTACGATGTATTAATTGGTGCTTTTTTTCTTCTTTGGTTGTCAGCAGATAATGGCCAGCCACAGGAATGTAGCCGGTCTTTCCCCTGCCGATTTAGAGAAAGACCGCCATTTCTCCGTGATCAACAAGGCACCCCCCCTCTTCATTACCTTTTCGGGGTGATTTTAGGCCCTTTTTAGGGCCCCCAGCAGAGCCCTGCCTTCCTGCGCCCCATTTTGCCACTAAGATAGCATTTCCCTCCCTTTTTTGATACGGGAAATATGACGATAAGAGGAGGATTGATATGAATAAAACCTTTAGCTATATAAATGTAACTAATATTGAGAAAATTATAACTGATAAAGATATTTCAAATACTGATGAGAAATTAAACCTTAACAGGAGCATGAAAAACAGGATATTGATTAATGAATTGACATTATTGATTTATGAATTGATATTATTATTTGTATGATATTAGTAAAATATGATGCTTATATTTAACTCTGTATACATTAACAGTATCAAAAATTGTAACTGTGTAATGAAGGGAAAATGGAAAAAATATGGAGAAGGGGAAAAAAAATACTAGATTGTGTAGTATTGAACAAATTTATATTGAAGAAATCAATGTTAAATATTTGAACCCAGAGAAAATGTTGTTTACTAAGCACTAAAGACTGTCATTCTTAAAAATTAATGAAACTTTTATAAAAAAATAAAGAAGCTAAAATGTTATGGGAGTTTAGAATTCAAACAGACAAGCACATGCCACATAACATCCCAGTTTTCAACAATTATCGATAAGTCAAAAAAGTCTGCATAGTAGATTTGGCAGTACTTGGGGACAGCAGAATGGGAGAGAAAGAATTGGAGAAGATAACAAAATACAAAGTCCTGAAAATAGAAATATAATGACTGTGGCAAAAGAAAGTAAAGGCAATACCAATAGTAATGGATGCCTTAGGTGCCATCCCAAAACATCGGGAGCAATTGCATCAACACTGACAAAATCACCATCAGTCAATCGCAAAAGGCAGCTTTACTTGGAAGTTTACATCTTGCAACAATATCTGTAACAACATCTGCCTATCAAGGTCCTTGGGAAGGATTTTATAGATGGATAAAAATGCCTAATCCAGTTTAAACATTTGGCTGACTGCAACTCAAAATAATAGCACAACTTTGGGATAAACTTAAAGGTATAGAGTAAACAAAATTATTTAGATTAGACATGGTTTTAGATGTCTGAAAGCCTGGACTGGACATGGTAGAAAAATATTTCTCTTTGCTTAACACTGATCCAATCAGACTAAATCGAATGGAAATATGGATATGCTTATAATAAGCCTCTAATTCCCATATGAATAATATAGTCTGCAATACACATTGGTGACATATAGAATTTCTCTCCTATATGCTATGGATTACAGCACCTACCTATTTATTTAATCCATTTTTATTTCACATTTTTCATCCAATTTATCTCAAAGTTGGGTAGATAATATTAAATTAAAACTTAGATTTAAAAGTAATCAAAATCCAAGGTATATTGGATATTGTTTTAAGAATTCATTAAATTATGTAAAAGAGTTGGAAGAAGAAAAATTACAATTCAGATACAAGATCTGGACAGGGATGGTTCTGGTGAAGAGATAAGTAATTGCCTCATGGTAAGCATCTCTAAAATATGAAGGAGGGAAGAAAATTCCAAATAGTTGATGTTTCATCACACACACACACACCCTTTATTCAGAGAATTAACTTTTGAAACATATGGAGGGAATTTAATCCTAAAAAAAGGAAAGATATCTCAATTCACACAAAATACCTTAACATAGATTTGACCAATTTAAGCACAAAAGGAGTGGTGATTCATTCTATAAATAGAGCTAAAGCATAACTTATAGACCCTCTGATCAAATTTCCTGCTTGATGAATGAGAGCCAGACCTAAAGCACTAACAACAGATTGTTATTTGATAAATACCAAATCACAGCGATTATCCTTGATAAATAAAGCCAGCTTTATAAATACAGGCTTCTTAATGTATTTGTGATTCCATTCTGATAAATGATCAGTCCCTGAATAAAGCCACAGGTTTAATTCTTTTCTCATTGAGAAAGAATGTGTGAAGATGAATTGGCTAGTTAAAACATAAATTATAGGATCATAAATGATCATAAATGACAGTTTTATTCCCTCTCTCCAACCCTTTTTCCAATTTCAATTTGTCAGTGTGGGAACATATTAACAAATGAACAGTTGCTAACTTTGTCTCCATCCTACACATTCTTCCTCTCTTTTCAATGAGCTTATACAATTATAAAAACATAACAAATTAATGTATTAAAAAGTCAGCATTTTTCTGTCCTTTTTCTGTTCTTAACTTAAAAGACTTCATACTACCATAAAGTATTTTCATTAATTCTCTTAGATGCAGCACTGACTATTGGCAATTCAGCAAATCACACTGAAAGTTAAATGCACTGCTGCTATTTTGATTCTGAAGTTAAAAATGAATTAGCAAGGCGTTTATAAGTAGAAGCCCCTATTATATGCTACGTTTTATATTTTTTTCAACATTTGCAGTAATATTAAAAAGAAAAATTAAGTAGTAGAAAATAGGATATTGATGCTTGAACAGTAACTATACATTATGGCCAAAATTTCAAATTTCAGCTTAGATCATAAAAGCAGGAGGGATCTACACAAAATTATGATAGTCTAGAAGAAATATTCAGTAACATTTCTCTATTTAATTAGCTATCCTAAGCTAGTTAAAGATCGGGTGTGCTTGAACTTACTGAGTCTACATTCTCTCTGTAGGTTCAAAAAATTACAAAGAGCAGGTCTTTTTTTTCCAATGGAATGAGGAATTGTCAGTTCCCTTATCTACTCCAGTTCATAGACACATTTAACCCATGTTTTGTAGACTGGGACAATGGAATGGATTGCAGATTATTGGATTAAAATTACACCATTCCATTTGAGCAAAACCGAATATTGCCCATAACCTTTTATTAAAAACCATAAATTTAAATCTAATCTTGATTTTTTGTTCAGTCACATGCCTTGCTCATGAAGGATCACAATAATTAGTTCATAGAGAAGAACAATTACAGTCTTTGAAACAATAGCAATAGAACTAGCTTTACATACTGCTTCATAGTATACAGTATACTGCTTCATTTGCAGCACTCTCTTAGCAGTTTACAAAGTTAGCATATTGGCCCCAACAATCTGGGTCTTCATTTTACTGACCTCAGAAGAATGGAAGGTCAAGTCAACCTTGAGCAAGCCAGGATTGAACCCCTGGCAGTGGGCGAGTTAGCCTGCAATACTGCATTCTAACCATTACACTACCATGATGCTTGCTTAATATGGTTTGCAGAAATTATGATATATGAATAAACACACAAGAATCCAATATCTGAATCAAATATGCATTAGACCTGGAAAAAGTAATCCAATAGTGTTTCATAGAATCATGGAATCAGATCCAATCTGGAACTAAGGAGAAACTTCCTGACGGTGAGATCAATTAACCAATGGAACATCTTACCTGATAGAGTTGTGGGTGCATCATTGCTGAAAAGATTGGATGATCACTTGTCTGGTAAGATATACAGTAGTGGCCAAAATTGTGGAAACCTTTTGGGAAAAGTGTATTTTTGAGGTTTGATGGGAGTAGTACCATAAAATTATATATCAATGGAAAGATAATTTAATCAACAATGTAAAGCAACAAAATTTGTTCAATTATCTGTACTGTATTCTATGAAAAGTTATAGCCAAATAACCAGAAGAAGGAAGCACAACTTGATTAGGTTGATATCAGGTAGCTTTCCTTCATGTGATTGTAGCCAATGAGCATGAGTGTTTAAAGAGCCAATCAGGTGTCATCTTGTTTTGGCAATGAGCCAATCAGATCACAGTAGGATTCAGTGATTGGTGTCATGTATTGAAGCTGAAAAGAGGACATTTGTCAGTGTGTTGTGTGATCGCTATCAAGTTGGTTGGGGTTTTTTTTCTTTCATTTAGTGAGTTTGTAAAACGTAATAAAATTAAAGTAAGTGCAAAGAGTTGACTGGTTGCCCAGAAAGCGATGTAAAATGTATTATTAAGTGAACAAGGCTATAGTTATAAAGAAATTAGAAGAAAAATTAGTGGAAACTTAACCAAAGGTGGCATTTCTATTGTACACTTTTCCCAAAAGGTTTCCACAATTTTGGCCACTACTGTAAGGCTTCTTACCTTGGGCAAGTCTACAAGATCTCCAAGATTCCTTCCAACCCTATGATATTATTCTTCCTATAGTAAATAATTAACAACTAATAACTAACAGCCAATTATAACGCAATTTTGAAAAGTGCTTTGAATTGACTCCCTGATTTCCTACACTTTATGGAAATCTCAAGGACTCTTAAATTTCTCTTTTCAGGCTGGGTATTATGGGCAGCCAGAGACACTTCAGAATGATTGGAAACCGCATAAACAGAAACAGGTTCATGCTAAGATCCCTTTTTCATGTCCAACAATAATGTAATTAACATTCCAACATTAAAAAGCCATCATAGGATTTCCCCTCTATGGATGTTTGTCATTTTTCTATAATTTTAAAATTTTCACTGTAATTTATTTTTTTATTTTAATGTTCATTTTTATACATTTTAATTTATTGATTGTATTGTACACTGCTCAGAGGCCCTCTTTGAGAGAAATGGGTGGTTTAGAAATAAATAATTAAATACATCTCAAAAATCCCAAAATAAACTTGATAAAAAGTTTCAAGCACCTTGACAATAAAGATAGGTCAAGACCTCTTTTTTTCCCCCAGAGAAAGAAAACTTTTGAGAAATTAGAAAACTTATTTTGGCACAGCATTAATGTGCCAAAATTACCACACCCCTGTCTTTTACTTCAGACTCATTCTTGGAGTATTACAAAATAAAAAGTGATGCCTCTCAAAGCAAGGGACCTTTTTTACTCTACAACAGAGGAATTATTAGAAAGAAAATTACTTGAAACCATGACTGCTAAACACCAGGTGAGACTATTTTTGATGTAAAAAAATATTTTTAAATATATTTCTGTAATTTAACAACCCACTAGTCTTTTTTATTGTCCCCTTAAATATTTTTATGCTTTTCATAATTATATGGAATCATCCACACATATACTTTAAAAGTAAATCTTGCAGCAAAATGGATGTACAAAATGATTTTATTTAGGATAGGAGTTATCTCACTTTTCTCCTAAAGGTAATGTCAACACAATGTATTTGTTCAGGTTTCAGGTCAGGCTGTTTTATATTAATAGGAACATTTATCCACTAACATATTCTGAGACTTTGATGCAAAGTAAGGTTTGCCAGATGCAAAATTTCCCCCTTGTGTCAGCTTTAATTTCATCAGTTTAATTTCATGACTTGTGTTTTAATTAAATGAAAGACAAAGTTTACACAAAGAAATTTTTTTAAAAAAAACAAGGAGAAATGGGATTATATATAATCCAACTGAGACATCATTAAATGCATAATTTTGACTTCATTTTACACCTACCCTACTAAATCCTGGAAGTACATATTTGGGCTCAGATTTCTCCAGTAGCCTAAAACAATATATTTGTATTTGTGTTCATGCATGCTTGATTTGTAATAAGAAATGGAGACAATAGTTGCTGATAATTTAATTAGTTATAATGAATTAAAACTAGAAGCAATCTACAAATTCAAGCTGTAGTATAAATTCTTTCTATGATTATATTTGCTTTTTCTATACGTCTTTTAATATTTAAATATAGACTGTCTGAACTTTAGGGAATTTTCGTACTGTAGAATGAGAAATTGGCTTCCCTGTTGTCACTTCAGATTTAGCTCACCTGAAGAAGTCAATCTGGACTGAATATGACCAACACCCAAATTAAACACAATTTTATTGCACGAGAAATTGACTTTATTACATTCCAGGCTGAGGAAATATTTTAGCAAAATAAAATCCTTTCTTAAAATTGCTATTTTCAATAAAGTGGTTTATTGCATCTTTACCAGAATGTTTCATTTTCTTATAATGATAAATCCAATAACAATCACGCTACCCAATTAAGGCTTTCAATTCAGTCAGAAAAGCATTGAGCCATGAATATTTAACCAAAACTTCTCCTTAAGTAAAATTTTGATCTGGAGAAAGTTACAGCAAATATTGTCCATTTGAAGTTACAGTGTGGCTGAAAAAGTGGACATATGACCAATTCTAAAATTCTGGCCATTGGAGCACCTCTATGGTCATCTGTTCATGATCCATGTGGGTGGAGATCTAGTTCACAATTACATAGCAAGGCGTCAGTCACAGACTACTATTTGTGATATTCCCTTCCTGCTTCCCTCAAACAAAATAGATGGGAAAGCTGGCAGAGAAAATCACTTGTTCCTGCTTTTTCTTCCATCTGTTGCAGCAGCAACAGTTCTCCCAGGTCCTCCCCTGACTTGTGTGCTTCCTGCACCTGCCCTTTCAGGCCTTCTCCCAGCTTCCCCTGAAATGGTATGTAAGAAAGATCTTGAAAACTGGGGTAAAGAAATACTGCATAGGAATGGTCAGATAAGAGAGGCATACCCCATAGCTGCCAGATGGGTTGAAAAAAAAAGTTCAGGGGAGACTCTCCATATCTTCTCAGCCTGTAAAGGAGACAGCAGAGATTTGTACTTGCAAATTCTGTTCATGTAGCCTTACAATAAAGTAGTATTCTTGTTGGTCTACCTGGGAAGACTAATATCTCAACTTGCATGTGGTCTGTGCCAGCTCTGCTATGTACTTCCCTGGTTGTTCCTACTCTCTGTGAAGCACCTGCATCTGCTGTGGCACCTCTGTGCTCCTCACTTGGGATTTCTTTCTCTTCCCACTTAATGACCCACATGTCTTGGGGTTATGATTGGGACTGCCAGGATTGTTGTCATTAAGCAATGTGGTCATGTGACATTGCACTTTATGACCACCTTGCTTAGTGACCACAATCCTAGTCCCAACTGCCATTGTGAGTGCAGAACTACCTGTAAATCCCAATTTCTTTCAGTGCTCGTTGTTACAGTAGTGGCCAAAATTGTGGAAACCTTTTGGGAAAGGTGTATTTTTGAGGTTTGATGGCTAATAACACCACTTTTTTAGTACCATAAAATTATATATCAATGGAAAGATAATTTAATCAAGAATGTAATGCAACAATTATCTGTACTGTATTCTATGAAAAGTTATAGCCAAATAACCAGAAAAAGGAAGCACAACTAGCTTAGGTTGATATCAGGTACCTTTCCTTCAATTGATTGTAGCCAATGAGCATGAGTGTTTAAAGAGCCAATCAGGTTCATCTTGTTTTGGCAATGAGCCAATCAAATCACAGTAGGATTCAGTGATTGATGTCATGTATTGAAGCTGAGAGGACATTTGTCAGTGTGTTATGTGATCGCTATTAAGTTGGTTGGTTTTTTTTTCTTTCATTTAGTGAGCTTGTAAAACGTAATAAAATGAAAGTAATGGTGCAAAGAGTTGACTGGTTGCCCAGAAAGTGATGTAAAATAGTATTATTAAGTGAACAAGGCTACAGTTATAAAGAAATTAGAAGAAAAATTGGTGGAAACTTAACCAAAGGTGGCATTTCTACTGTACGCTTTTCCCAAAAGGTTTCCACAATTTTGGCCCCTACTGTATGATCTGATTCTAGCCTTTTTTTAAAAAAAATAAATAAATAAACGACAAGAGTCACATCTTGGTTGCTCAAAGATAAAAACCTTAAAAATGCTTGCTTGAAGCCCTAAAAGAGACTATTTCAATAAGTTAATGTAGCATTCTTGATTCATGCTCAGATTAAATTACTTTGGTAGAATGGTGCACTCTTATATTAGTTGTATATGCAAAGCAGAGAGACAAACATATAATTATATGTTTTTAGAGAATTTCCTAAGACTACAAATGCAGTTTGTATAAACCAAATTTCATACAGCTACAAGTTAATCTAATTTCCCTCCTTTTAGTGTTCAAATTCAGTGTTTTAAAATGAGGCATATTTGGGGAAATAAATGTAAAACCAAGAGGATATTGCAATAAAATATTTGTAAGAAGTACTAGCAAGTAATATTAAACTAGTACATGATGGGGAATGCGTATGGGTTATGCATTAAAGCACACAACTTTTCTATAGTGAAAATGTATGCCTATAAATATACCTACAAAAATTTGAGGAGCTGAACCTTGGAAATATATGTCTATTTCAGGAAGAAGGCACATGAAATTTGCAGCAGCTTCTGCAGATCTGCAGCTATATTATACCACATTGTGTTTTTAATTTGTTCCTTGTTTAATATTGTAAGCTGCCCAGGGATGTTTTGGGGTAGAGTAGTGCCTGAATCTTAATATATAAGTAAATGTGATAGTAATCTATTTTTAACTTACCCTGCCTGCTTTATGAATAGGGTTTGCCACAGTCTATTATTGTGAGCTAGGTCTAGTTTACAAGGAAAAAGTAAAGTATAAATTATACATAGCATTTACTAGTAAATCACACTCAGTGTGGAACAAATTTGCCTCTCCAATCCCTGCTTATGGATTCTGCAGAACTGGATTTCACCCTTAGGCTACCACATTACATTTCTCTGAGCTTAAATGGACTCCAGAAGATGATAGAGGACAGGAAGGCCTGGAGGAACATTGTCCATGGAGTCGTGATGGGTCGGACATGACTTTGCAACTAACAACAATTCTTCCTTTGAAGAATGGTTCAAAATATGGAATATATTGCCTGATCTGAGCAGTCCATAGAGGTAGTCTTTGTTTAGCGACTGCAATTGGTTCCTGTGACTTGGTTGAAGTTGTCTCTAAGTGAAAATCACATGACTGTGACAGTGCTTAAAATTTTATCTCGTCTTTCCTTATAGTGTCAAAAAGATATGACTCCAAACAGCCACGTGAGCCAAAATGGCCACAAAGTTTCCTGGAGCTTGCCTCACAAGGAAGCTGGATAAAAGGGCAAATCTTATAGCCCTTTATTCTTACTCCCCTGACTGTTGGAATGCTCATCCTGGCACTGGGCTAATCAGCAGGATGAGAATTAAAGTTTGTATTTACATTCATTGGAAAGGAAGGGATTGCAAGAGAGAAAGCAGGAACCTATCAAGATATACACATTGAAAGAAGTGCACTAGCACCGCCTCTTTGCCTAGTATGCAAACAAAGCTGTGAGCCATGAGCTACATCGGGAGGCAAACAAAACCCTTTAATGTGGAACTGATTAATATCTTGTCAGTATCAGGCAGCACTGCCAGCTGGCCAGAAGGTTCTAATCAACTAATTAAGGCCACAGAACTAAACTTGTTAACTTGCAGTTAGCACTTTATAGATACCTGCTGCACTGTGGAGAAAAGCAGCTCAAAAAGAGACAGCTTGCTTAGGCAATATCTCCACTCTGCAAGGATAGTCAAGAGAGAGAGAGAGGAAAAACCAACAGGTCAAGCACAAAACAATGCACACTAACTGTTGCTGTAATGGCAAACATGTGAGTGGGAGAGATGCTCCAAATATTGTAAATGCAGGCATTGATTGAAAAATTACTATTGCAACTTCAAACTGTCCAAGGCAGTTCCTAAACAAGAACTAGCTGTACAATGCTTCCTGTACAAGAGTACAATTTTACAAGAGGATTCTGAAATCTTGCTGAAATGACACGATGTAGTTCTATTGTGGTCCCAGATCCTATAGATACAGGATCCATGCTAACCAGAATTTACAACTCCTCTGCTTGTGCTAGAGGAGAGTGTTTAAGCACTCAGAGGAGCTTTGCCTGATTCAAAGCATTCCGATGGGACTAGCTGTTCCCTCAGGTCTTGGACTGAGATGAATGGACAGGCCTGTGAATGTTTGAAAGTAGTGAAGAAATAAAATACCCAGGCTAAGTAAGTTTTTAGACTGGCTTGCTGTGCTTAAAAGTTGCTTTGACAAAGGAAAAAGGGAAAGTGGTGGAGAGAAAGCACTATTGTAATGGCAGATGCCAGCAGTTGGCAAAAAGCAAACCAAAGCCAAGAAAATTACTTTTAAATTAATATTGCAGCTGTCCAGAGTCATTTGGAATAGGGCAGTCTAGAGATTTACTGGATAAACAAGCAGACTTAGCAATTTTGAGCAGCTATACTTGAGCTGTAGACAAAGGGCATAATCTTCAGATTTATCCATATACAGTCAGGGAGTGTAGGTATCACTTGAAAAGCTTCCACAGGTAAGATAATGAATTTTGACCCCCTCAGCTAATTTTCAACCTGCCCAAGAGGACAGCCATTTAAAGGAGTGAATTGTGATAGGTGATTAACCTGTATTCCATCTCTGCAAATGCTGTGTAATAGTATTTTTTGTGATTGACTGGAATACTTTGAGGAGATGACAAAATAAGGACAGTGCTGGTTAAACTAGAATAATCAGGAAGAATGGAGAAACATTCCCATTATCTTTTCTAGAATTTGGATCCATCCTCTTTCAAAATGCAGCCATGGTGTTATGGCCTTTGCTTGTGAATGTCAGAATGAGCTGCCTGATAGAAGCTATGGTCACACACTCTAAATAGCAGAGAAACTATTTTTCCTTCTGAAGTTGTATATTATACCTTGTTAATTGTTTCTATCCTGGAGCTGACACAACTTTCTTTGAATGTGAGTAAGCAGCATGCTTGGTCAAAGATAAGGTGTGGTAGTGACATATTAATCATGTTTAGCTAATTAAATAGGATCAGCACGATTCAGATTGAAACTAACAATTGACAGGTACAGCAATGTTGGATTATGTCTAGGTTGCTTGTTTATGAATTATGCTGGCAATGAAGATGAATCCTTAAACACTGATCTTCTTATTCTTCAGTGCTGAGTGACCTTGTGAACAATAAGTATAAGAGAAATGATGTCAGTGGAGAAATTGACATGTAAAAAGAGAGAGCACCTGGAATTAGAGGAATACGCTTTTAACCAAGTATTTAGAAATCCTGTGAAATGATGGATACGTTCCCTCAGAAAAAGTGCAGAGAAGTGTTTATTGTATAGAAGTGCGAAGGAGAAAAAAAAGTGAGGCACAAGTTTGATGCCATTCCCTAAACAAATAAATAAAATAAACCCCAAATAAATCTAGAAGTGGAAAATTATATCTCCTGTAGTTTCAGCATCAAATATATGTGGAGAGAATTGAGATTTGCAATGGTTAGATAGAAAATAATTCATTTCAAGGCAGTTAATATGAAAGTATCAGAATTAGTTTCCAGTGGGAAGACTATATTTTCTGTCTCTGTGTTTATTTTTTTTACAAAATCCAGCTTCTGCAGGTAGAAGAATTGTAGTCACTTGTGAATCTTTATTCATCACTATAGTTGAAGTAACACTGGGAAATGTTGAGTCCTGGAATCCACATTTTTGAAACTGCATGGGATGGATGCACTGGATGCAGAAAAAACAAAACAAAACATTTTGATGTTAGAAATGGCCATTCAGTTAATTTCAATTTAATTACTATGACTTCCTCTCCTTCATAGAATCCTGGGACCCATAATTCCATAAAAGTGCTAAGGTTAAGCTAATTTTCTGCAGCATAGATACTGTACACTTTGAGACTAAATGTTTCCCCAAACCTTTAAACAGCTGAATTGTTGTTTAAATGTGGTGGGAGATTCTTAGGAAAAGAATGAGAATTAATATTCTCATTTGCTTGCAAAGGCTTTGGGAAATCACCTGAGTTTTAGGCAATCATGAAAATGGGGTAAAGGAATTAGCAACACAGATAATTTTCAACACAGTTTCTGGGGGAGGGAAGATACACAATATAAGAATCTTTTCATTCAGAATTAAATGAATGGGAACCAGGTTTATTGCTTCAGTAATATACTAATATAAGGAAAATTTATTTTAAGTGTATGGAAAACCCTTCAGAGTTGCATGTGAGACAAAGTTGGGTATAATAATAATAATAATAATAATAATAATAATAATAATAATAATAATAATAATAATAATAATAATAATAAAGTTGGAAGGGACCTTGGAGGTCATCGAGTCCAACCCCCTGCTGAGGCAGGAACCCTACACCATTTTGGACAAATGGCTGTCCGGTCTCTTCTTAAAAACTTCCAGTGTTGGAGCATTCACAGCTTCTGGAGGCAAGTTGCTGCACTGATTAATTGTTCTGTCAGGAAGTTTCTCCTTAGTTCTAAGTTGCTTCTCTCCTTGATCAGCTTCCATCTGTTGCTTCTTGTCCTGCCCTCAGGCGCCTTGGAGAATAGCTTGACTCCCTCTTCTTTGGGGCAGCCCCTGAGATATTGGAACACTGTTATCATGTCCCCCCTCGTCCTTCTCTTCGTTAAACTAGACATACCCAATTCCAGCAACCGTTCCTTATATGTTTTAGCCTCCAGTCCCCTAATCATCTTTGTTGCTCTTCTCTGTACTCTTTCTAGAGTCTGAGGCAACCAATCTATTTGTTCTTCAACCCAAACTAAAATTTTTATTGGATATCAGTCTATTCCCTGTAAGGATCCAATATGGATAGCTAATACAGGTTGTCCTTGACTTCTAACCGTTCATTTAGTGAGTGTTCAAAGTTACAACGGCACTGAAAAAGTGACTTATGATCATTTTTCATACTTATGAACCTTTGTAGCATCCCTATGATGATGTGATTAAAAAGCCAGATGATGGGCAACTAGTTCATACTTAGGACCACTGCAGTGTCCCAGCTTCATGTGATCATCTTTTGCAACCTTTTGACAAGCTAACAATCCAGACTGAAACTTTATATAAATCAAAGCTATACGATGAATTGCAACCTAAAAAGAAGTTTGTAGCCTAGAATGGTTGGGATGTGGACGACGCCAGACGGGGTCCACAGTGAATTCTAGTGAAACATATGAAAGGTTTTTAAAAAGGCAAGATGGTGACTGCAATCTTGCAGTTGAAACCCTGTCCCCTTTTAATGTTATGCATGTAAAAAAGGCACAAAGCTTCAATTGTTGCAGCTGATACCTTGACTTTTTTTAATCCTTCCTGTGGATGTCATGGAGTCTGGATCATCATTAGCCCATTGTATACAATTTAGGAGGTGGGGAGGGCAATGGCTTTCCTTTTTTAAACCTTCCACTAGGCTTTCTTTTTAATCTATTATTGAAGTCACTAAAAGGGAATGAACAGTGCTGGTTTCAAGATGGCTAAGTGAACAGGTCTAATTCACAAATACTGTAACTGTCCCATGGACATCACAGAAGCAACATGAATAATGAGCAGCACTTCTGCACATACTTTTTTCTCCTGATCTAGTCTTTAGCAGGGTTAACACTGTTTTGAGTCTTGAGGATCTGTCAAACAGCATCCCTTGTCTGCAGAAATACACTTTTAAAATATTATTATTATGGACATTTGCAGCAAGAGGAAATGTTGATTGTAGGGCCCGTACATGTGGAGATAAATTATTTGAAAGTTGTAGATTATTGCTTAGCAGATGATATGGTTAATTTAGTGGGGCTGAAACTACCTTGCTCCATTCTCTTTCTCCATGTAATTGCATTCACTTGACAGATATCCTTTGATCAGGAATTAAAAGCTAGATATAGCGTGGTTTTACTGTACCATACTAAACAGCTACCTGAAGAGCTGGGAAACTGCTGGCCAAAGATTAGTATATATTTGAAGTATTTTCAGTATTGTTAAGAAGGAAAGCAAGCAAGCAAAAAGCAACTCTACCTTTAAAAGATATACATTTGAAGAGTAAATAACTGATTAAAAGTGAAGCTATAATTTTTTTTTTACAAACCTTGCAATCCATGGTGAGATGCATCCATTCTTTGTACTGTCCCGACAGATTGTAATTTGTCATATATATGGTGATAACTGTAGGACATATAGTCATATATGTACAGTTTCAGGGTATGCAGAATATATGTGAACCCCATAATGGGTATAGGATAATACTTCAAAGCTCTGATTATTTTATTTGCTTGTTTTTGTGCAGCCTTTTTTTTTAAAAAAAATCCTTAATAATAATGCCATCAGATTTTCAACTGACAGCTCAGGTTGAGCCAGGAAGTGAAGGGCGGAACAAAGAGTTTTCACTTCTGTTCTGTGCTATCTCAGTTTCTGGAGCTCTTGTCTTAGCCAAGATGGCAAAGGTTGTCCCAGTCTGTGCAGCAATTTGGACAGTTCCACATTGTGATCTCTGTAGTAATTTGAAAGGAATGCCCTAGACTGAGAATAAGGGGAAAGAAAGAAACTTTCAGATAGTTAACAATGTTTTAGTTTCATGTTAGGATTTCTATAAAATATCCAATGGCTTAAAGATAATTCCAAGTTATGCAAAGGGTTAGGCAAAAGTTATGCAATTTAACTATAAATTGATCACAGATTAATTGTCTGATCTTGTAGATCAACTGCATATAAGAATAAGTGTGATTGTAATGTTTGAAGTATTGGATTAGGAGTGGGGAAACTCAGGTTTAAATTAACACTCAGACACGGACATTCGTTAAAAGCCCAATCCAATTTTAGGTTCTTATTGCAGCACAAATAATTCTAAACTCTCTATGTATTGTTTAGAATGTTTAGAAAGAAAAGCAGGATATAAAGCTAACAAATCATTATCTTGCATAACCATATGCTTCATGGTTATCTTATCGTATCTTATCTTATTTTTTGTATTAAATAATTGTGTACCTCTATAGCAGTGATGGCGAACCTATGGCACGCGTGCCAGAGGTGGCACTCAGAGCCCTCTCTGTGGGCACGCCTGCCACCACCACCAGCAGTTTGCATAGGTCCATTAGGCCACCTCCGGGGCCCGGAGCAGCAGCCCCGCCCAGCACAAAGGAGACAAAGCAGCCAGCTAGCAAGCTCGAGTAGAGGTGGTAGAGCACGCCCCCATGTGCTCGCTGGCCTCTGTGTGCGGGGCCCAATGGTGTCAGGCAGCAGCCGCCCCTGCCTCACCTTGCCCCATAGCAATGACACCCCCGTCCTGCCTCATCCTGCAGGACGAGCCTCCTGCCCACTGCCCCACCCATCAGAGACCCACTGGATCTTCCCCAATCCTGCCCAGCCCCCACAGGCATCCTCCCACGAGCAACATCAAGGTGGCCACGTCCATCCAGTCTGCCACGCTATCCAGTGGGCCATGCCCCCCACACCCCCTGAGGGCACCACAATGCTGATGCGGTCCTGGCACTTTGCAATAAATAATTGGGTTTTGGGTTGCGGTTTGGGCACTCAATCTCTAAAAGGTTCGCCATCACTGCTCTATAGTCTCAAGGCTGTTGAGCAAATGGGAAGAAATATTCCCATGACAAGGAAAAGGCAGGAAAAAAAGGGAAGTCAGTTTGACTACTGGTGTCAAAACCTAGATCACTTCCCAATACCTGAACAATAGTATGCAATGATCCATTACCACATATACTTGTGCACAAGCCAATACTTTTAGGTGCCACAATGCACCCAAAAACTTGACTTGGCTTATTTGCAGATGGGCTTATCCATGACTAGTATTTTCCATATATATACTCGCATATAAGTCCATCCATGGATAAGCCCACCCTTAAATTTTTAATGCAAATACCACGAAAAATGCAGGTCAACTTATCTATAAGGGGTGCCTTTTTCAGTGTATTTGCATTAACAATTCAAGAGTTGGCTTATCCACGAGTATATATGTTATATCAACATCTGAATCCATACAATTTATTGAAAAAGGAGGCGAATCTGGGAACTAACATTACCATTTGTTCACATAATTATTTTGGGTTTGTATTTATGGTAAATTAAGTATAAAAATAGTAATTGGCATCACATATTCACAATAAAAATAACATTAATCAGGATCAACATTAAAAGTTGGGAACCCTACATTTCCACGAGAAGCTTCTTCCGGTGAGAGGGGCAATTCCCAGCCTTCAAATACTCTGGGCCTCAAGACCTTCTCTGTCATTTATCTGCTCACTTGAGCAATGAAAGGCCCAAGAATAAGCAATGGCTATTCTCGGTGATGACTACACAGATTACATCTGAACGAAAAGTACAAATAAAAGTAGTGCAGCAATAATAAAAAGAGAAGAAAAAAGAAGGTTCCTTGTCAAGAGTTCTTCCAAAATGTGGAGTTCACACTGCTCTCAGTGATGATATGGTTATTATTAGGGTCGGACAACTTTTGAAAATTATTTGCAAACGATGCTTACGAATGCCTGAATGGTTGCACCTCTTTAAACTGAATAAATCTTTTTCAATATCTTTTTCAGATACCGCATTTACAATGCTTCTGAATCAGAAACATCTCTTTTTAACACACACACACACACATGGCCATAGTAACAATTTTCCTTTTTCAGGCCATACTAAATATTACAGTAAATAACAATAAAATTTCAATTAAAAATAATACCTCTTGATCCATGGGAGGATATTTTCGGCCTTTACTTTTCCCCAGACATTTTATTTTTCCTCCATCCAGCAGCTGGCACCAAAATCCTTTCTGAGGATCAAACCTAAAACATTGCTTAGGTGAAGGTGGGGATAGGGAGGTGACAACATCTCACAACAACCTATTTATTGCAGTAAATCATATTGGCAGAGAGTGGTTAATTTACTTTTCAAAGTTGGAGATGGATACATTTCAGTGGATTTCAGAATGCACATCAGGGAATAAACCAAAGACAGTTCTTGCTATTGAATATATTGTTTTGGGACCTGTGACATTCTTAGAACAGTGAAAAGCCAGCTGTAAAAAACACTGAAAAGTTTAATTAAATTTGGCAGATGCCTTGGAAGGCCAATGAATTATTGGTTAGAATATAGCAATAATGAGCTTGGCCCCACTTTTTTTTTGCCTTGGGCTTTTTCCAATAATAGCAATATTCCTATAAATACACTCACGACAGCACATTTCAGACAAAACGAAATTACTTTTCCAGCTCAGTCTATTACTGCATTAATCCTCACTGCCCAAATAATCTTTAGTAATGGTATCAATTAAAACTAAATAAATCATTGATTAAATGCATATACTGAGAGGAGTTCACTCCTAGCTTGGATTTCCCAATCTTCCTTGTACATAGCAAAGTCTTTTTTGCTGGTTTTCAGTAATTTCCCAAGGGGGGAAACAATATTGCTTGCTGTGCACGAGAAAAGAATGAAGCTGTAGAATTATATTGCAAACCATATATTTGTTTCCAAGGAAATATATTTGGAAGAACATGTTAATTGGCAATAATTATTTCTTTGGTAGATTCTTTGAAAGATGTAGATGGAATTCAACATCATTTAGTTCACTCGGCATTGGTCTAGTGAAATATATAAATGGGCTATGAAGCTATTAAAAGGAGCTTAATGTTAACTACAGGTAGCCCGCAACTTACAACCACAATAGAATCCCAAATTTTTATTGCTAAGCAAGACATTTATTCCGTGAATTTCCCCCCCATTTTATGACCTTTCCTGCTACAGTTGTTAAGTAAATCACTACAGTTGTTAAAATTAGTCACACGGTTCTTAAATGAATCTGGCTTCCCCATTGACTTTGCTTGTCACAAGGTCACAAAAGCTGATCACATGATCCTGGGGCACTGAAATCGTCATAAATAGGAGTCAGTTGCCAAGCGTTTGAATTTTGATCACGTGACCATGGGGATGCTGCAACAGTCCTAAGTGTGAAAACTGGTCATAACTCACTTTTTTCAGTGCCATTGTAACTTTGAACAGTCACTAAATGAACTTTTGTAAGTCGAGGACTATCTGTACACTATGCTCTATAGAGTTCTTTGGTCACAATTATATAAATTGGAATATTAGCTGTTAAAGCAGAAAGTAGGTTTTTCTTGGTGCAGATAACACCCACTGTGCTGTTTCTCATTTCAGCGTCCATTTCTATAGCCACTTAAAGTAAGAAAAATATGAAGATGTTACAAAAAAAAGAGCAATCACAGCTAGGCAATCTTCATATTTGCCGTCTGTTAACAGACTTTTTAAAAAGTAAGCTACTACTACAAACATAACATGATACTAATGCAAAATAAAGATGTATAGGATGAGGGGGAAAAGAAGAAATGCAACTCACGTTAACGCATCAGAATAGTTATAATGAGGAGAAACGCTCAGAAACTTCTGAACTCCATCCATCACGGTAGCTGGGTCACTTCTTAATTGCTGTCCATCAATAATTAATAACTGTAGATATAAGGCTAATTGTTTATTTACATATAAAACTCAAAGGAAGTATGAAACATTGCAGCATTATTTATGCTTTCGGAAAAAAGTTGGGATTGTCTCATTTTCCTTGCCATAGCAAGACAAACACCTCTGTTGCGAAGTTTCAGGATTGCTTTGGACTATCTTGTCAAATTTGGTTTTTCCATACCATTAAATGAGCACGATCACAGTGATCAAATTGGAACAGGAGTACTACTGATCACTGTGCCTCATTTCTTGAATACTAGGAAGATAATTCCACCCTCCAACGTTAAAAGAAGGACCAAATAGTCCATGAGACAAAAGTTGCATTAGGGAAAAAAATATTTATTATTTATTTATTTATTTATTAACCTTGCTTGAAAAAGGAAGATGTTCCTAATGGCATAGACTTAAACTAAGAAAATTAAAATTTCCTGCTCTTGAGCATTAAAATTTCTGAAATAAATAGAGTTTCCCAAATAAGTCTCAGAAACAGTACAATGAACTTTTGAACATGCCTTTAAGAATACATAAAATAATTTTTATTTAAAACGTGACACGAAATCCACACTCTACACTGCTCTGGATAACGCCAATT
This sequence comes from Protobothrops mucrosquamatus, assembly GCF_001527695.2. Taxonomy (NCBI): domain Eukaryota; kingdom Metazoa; phylum Chordata; class Lepidosauria; order Squamata; family Viperidae; genus Protobothrops; species Protobothrops mucrosquamatus. The sequence goes on along the minus strand of NW_015387003.1, from coordinate 218,520 downwards.
TTAGATTTGTTCCACAGAGTTTGTGAAATAATTTCAGTAAATGGAATCAGAAATGGAATCAGTGATAGATGAACCAGATACTGACAACTTAGCTTGAGCTCAGAAGCAGAGCTGGGAACTTTGAATACCCAATAGCTTTAGGGATTTCAGTCTGAAAAGTCACTTTGCTGATTGAAAGCAATGATAAAATTATGAGTTCTACGGCTAATCAATAAGGCTTTCCTCTTAAAATCCCTGAAGTCAATGTCAATCCCAGACCTCAAAATTTCTCAGCTAAAATAGTATTATCCAAATTAAGCTTATCAAGAATAAGTGAAGAGAAGACTTTTATGCCAGTTGAAAAAGTTATGTCTGTCTATCAGTTCTGTACATTAGTTTGCTTAGCAGGGCAAGACATCTGAACAGATGTATTTGTGTGTGTGTGTGTGTACACAATATAGTCTAGTTTCCCTCACAGTTTAAGCAAGTTTATTATACGAAGTGAAAAGAGTCTAAAACTAGCCAGCTCGCTGATCTGACTGCTGGCCTGGCAAAATGACAGCTGTGCAGATAAATTATCCAACTGGCTGACTGTAAGCTCATGTACCACAAATGGAAGATCAAGGATCATCCTTCAAGAAACCAGTAGAATATATGCGTCATGCACAATTGTTGATTGAGTTCAATTGGTTTAAAGTCATTAATTTCATTTAAGACTTCCTTCCTCTTTGATGCTACCAAAATGCAAATAATAAGAAATGGAACCCTCTTCTACCACCACCGATATGCTTGGTCTCCCTGCCAATCTTCCTAATTCAAGATTCATCTATACTGGCGAAAATGCTTTTCCAAGCCAGAAATATAATATTAGAAATTAGATATGCACATACATGTTATTCTTCTTTGAGGTTCACTGAATAGTTCATTTGGTTTCATGTCTTCTTTATATTCTAACATAAGCATAATGGTTAGCATAACATTACCTGCTAGAAACTTTGGATTTTGCGTAAAATCCAATCCTTACCTAAGTCTCTTCCCTTGAAACGGCTAGATTTATTCTACAAAAATAGTTCAAATTTCCTCAGTGTGTATCTCCAGCATTTAATTGGTAAGAGATCCCAATTCTTCTGAAAGTAATTCTACATTTTAGGACATAAATTAATTTCTGTGTCTAAAGTGCTTTGTGTTTTAAGAAAAAGAACAAGAGGCTTATCTGTTCATTGTTAAAACATCTTACAATCCATTATTAAACATGTTAAATATTACACAATTTATAAAGTAATGATGGACATTTATCACAGAAAATTATTTAGTGAAAAGCCAATTTACCTGTGAAGAGGGAAAATATTTTAGCCACCTTTCTATATGGACAGCATACCAGCCAGGAATCAAACATTTCTTCTGTAGGCCCTTTAATTCAGATGGTGCCCCATCATTCGAAGTAATTACTTCATAGAAATTGAACTTTAGAGCAATAGAGTCCTCATGAGAACGCTGATGCTAATTGGGAAAAATCCAAAGTTAAATAACCATAAAAGAAAGAGTAGCTGAGAATTTCCTAATCAACTTTTACCAAGTTTACTTGATTTTCCAGTTGCCCCCTCTAATGAAATATAATAAAGTATCTTACAGTAACTGGAAAACTAATAGGTTTGTTATGGCATACGTACCACAAAAATGATCCTATCATAAATGATAGTTTTTTAGATACCCAAGAGTCTTATTTTTTTCTATAATAACTTTACGATAATAAAAAAATAGATTGTGAGGCTATGCCTACATTTTTCAGTGTCACTCTTTTTCAGTGACAAGCTGAATATAAAATGCTGCTGGTGACTTTTAAAGTCTTATGTTGATTCAATCTGAAATATCCTCTTTAAAAATTCCATTTTGTGCAAAAGCACCCTTTAACTTGAAGACCTTTGAGTGAACCTCTCTTTCAAACTTCTTTCTCTAGAGATATAAGATTATTATGTGTTTAAGGTATGGGATTTTTTTTTCTGGAGTTCGGATATGTGTTCTCCTGGCAAATTAATATTTCTTCTTCTTACTTTCCTTCTTGTTTTCCTTGCAAAAGATTGCATGAAATGATTTTTTGTGGTCCCTGCCATCTCTACAATTCTGTGAAGATCATGCAGTCACATAAGGGAAATCACAGAAGAATTTTATTAAGGCTTTTTATAAGTTTTAAATAATGCTGTTTTAATTAGATAGCGGTAACTGATTATCGCACAGTGCCTCAATAGAAGTCATTATCCTCAGTAATATGGGAACTAAGTGAGAAGGATTTAAAGAAATGAAAGAACTGGGAATTGCATGAAGTTGTAGATTTCAGGCTGTCATCATCAATTAAACTCAAATGTCATCATCTGAGCTTCACTTGTATTATAAATTAATACTGCAATAGAGCAGGAGGTTGCCACAAAAAAGGAGAAAACTATGCAACATTTTGTTGCAGTGATATAGAATCCATTGCTAATGGTTTCTTCCCAGGGCCTCCTGATAGCCATGACAGCAGACAAAAACTACATTATTTGCTTCATCTGTGTAATTTATTATTACATTAAATAAAGCACTAGAAATCGTTAGCTTGCTGTGAAAGTGATGGCTTTGGTTTGATTTCTTATAGTTGTGAACTCACCATTTTCATTCCAAGAATCTTACCTGATACCACGAATATGCTCTGTCAGATGGATTGATGAGGATGGTGATGATTTTTGCTTTGGGTATCAAGGACGCTGCACGTTTGGGAGCATCTTCAGAATGGAAATAGTTGGCGCTTTTCTCAAACAGAATATCAGCGGTGATATTTGAAGGGGTAGGAAAAAAATTCATATACCTGCAAGTAAAAATACAAATTCAGCAATGATGAGGGTTAAAAAAAACACATTTTTTCACCTTACCAAAATAAACTTTTGAAAACATAGGTAAGGGGTATCTATCTAAGTGAAAGTAAATATAATTGTATGATCTCAGGTGCTATTACTTTGAGAAGAAGAAGTCCTTATTAAAGCAGAGTATATTGTACAATTTCTCTCATTCTAGACCAGGGGTAGGCAACCTTGGCTCTTTTATGACTCGTGGACTTCAATTCCCAGAATTCCTGAGACAGCATGGCTGGCTCAGGAATTCTGGGAGTTGAAGTCCATGAGTCATAAAAGAGCCAAGGTTGCCTATTCCTGCCCTAGATACGGGTGTCAAACTCGATCGTGTCACATGATGTGCCTGGCTGAGGAATTCTGGGAGTTGAAGTCCACAAGCCATAAAAGGGCCAAGTTTGAAGATCCCTGATTTACAGTATGTTATTATATACATACTTTTTAATGTGGAACTGTCCATGTATGTTTCTTCAAAGTTCCATACCAGTTGTATTATAAATACTGAAATATTAGTATTATTTTAGATTTTTTCAACTATTCTTTGAAGCTAATTCTCTCCTTCTAATACATTTATTGATGTATTTAATGTATTGATTCTCAGTAACCATATATACTGCAAATAGCATCTTTAAAATAGCCTTTTTCATTATCCTCTTTAACATCTTATCATGTAAAAATTTAAAAATATATCAACGCTGCAATAATGTAAGTTTCCTGGTTCCGCTATTCTCCTCAACTACATAGTAATATTTTTGAAATGGGGCAGAAGATCAGACAAGCACATTCTAAATATAGATGTTTCATTAAGTTACATTAATATGATAATTCTGATTAATTTTACTTTCTTTTCTTAAATATTTTCAGCCTACAACTTTTTTTCTTTATTACTGTTATTTATATGGCATTTAAAACATCCAATTAAAAACAAATGGAAAGAGATGAATAACAAACAAGTTATACAGCTTTTTTCCGAATGGCATTTGATTATAAAGAATACAAATATTGGTATTATAATGTCAAATAAAGAAAATCATACTTAGATAAAAATCTCATCAGTGTGACCCAATTGCTAACTGATACATATTGCACGGTGCACAGAAAATTCATCTAAAAATAATTTAGGTATCGCAAATACTTCTATAATGAGTCCTCTGAGATTCAGTATATGCTAAAAACTTTCGTCTTTTTATTCTTACCAATCAATTCCCTTATGATAGTTGTTTCCATTAAAGAACTGAACTTCCTCAAAGGTTTTTGGGTTAGGAAGATTACTAATTATGGAGGGATTCATAAGGAGAAATAAATAGAGTGCTGTTGTTCCTACAAGGAAAAGAAAGCAGTTAGGATTATATAATAATGCAGAAAAAGCCATATTTAATTTAAAGAGGGATTAAAAACATAAAAAACGGCTTTCCAGAAATATATTCCAAGAGGTAGAAAAAAGTCCCACTTATGGAATGATATATTAATTTTATGTAAGTTTATGTGAAAGACTTAAATTAAGTTGTTTCTTAAAATTGTCTACACATTTATACTAAAACTTTGCTAATATTAGGAATTTATATTCATTACATTGTACTAGCAAATATTTTATATAAATCATTATAAAATTACTATTACTATTATTAAACGAAAACAGTCATATTATTGGCAGAACAATGTTAATTTGGGGGTCCTGGGGAAAAAGCCTAAATTGTTTCTCATGGCTTTTCCACTTCAGTAGGCTTACAAAATCAATACATCCTAGACAAAATTGTTTTACTATTTTTAAAAGCAATTATTGTCATTGTTTCTATTTTTTTTTTACTGTATAATTCTCTTACCTGTTTTTTGGGGTCCGATCACAAGAAATTTTGGTAGATGACCACAAGTTTTGTCTCTAGACCAGATATCACGATGGCGTCTGTCATCACATGGATTCTGAAAATTAAAAAGACTAAATTACTTTGAGATAATTTTCAAATATTTAATTTTCTGTCCAGCTGAAAAGTTCTTTGGAGAAATGGTTGCTTTTTTGTAGAAAAATCAAAGATACTCTACTTCAGAGATACATGAATTCCTGATTTGAATTCTAAAGCAAAATAATATTATAATAATATGAGGACCAATATCTTGGACTCCATTATGTTTATGTAGAAAAGGATTGTCAAAAACAATATTGTATTGGAGATGTAATAAGGTGAATGTTTGTTTAAAATACATATTATTACAGTGTACTATACTAATTAGGTTTTAGGAGAAAGTATTGAAGTACATAAATATTTGTGTGAAGAAATGATAATATTCTTTCACACTACAGTAGTGGCTAAAATTGTGGAAATCTTTTGGGAAAAGTGTATTTTTGAGGTTTGATGGCTAATAACACTACTTTGTTTGGGATTAGTACCATAAAATTATATATCAATGGAAAGATAATTTAATCAAGAATGTAATACAACAAAGTTTGTTCAATTATCTGTACTGTATTCTATGAAAAGCTATAGCCAAATAACCAGAAAAAGGAAGCACAACTTGCTCAGGTTGATTTCAGGTAGCTTTACTTCATCCGATTGTAGCCCATGAGCATGAGTGTTTAGAGAGCCAATCAGGTATCATCTTGTTTTGGCAATGAGCCAATAAGATCACAGTAGGATTCAGTTATTGATGTCACGTATTTAAGCTGAGAGGAGGACATTTGTCAGTGTGTTATGTGATCGCTATCAAGTTGGTTGGGTTTTTTTGTGTTCTTTCATTTAGTGAGCTTGTAAAACATAATAAAATTAAAGTAATGGTGCAAAGAGTTGACTGGTTGCCCAGAAAGTGATGTAAAATAGTATTATTAAGTGAACAAGGCTACAGTTATAAAGAAATTAGAAGAAAACTTGGTGGAAACTTAACCAAAGGTGGCATTTCAACTGTATACTTTTCCACAATTTTGGCCACTACTATATTGCAGTACTTGGAACCAGACAATATAAATAGATTTCTGGTGCCATTTAAATATCTGTATATTTTCTTTTAACAATCTGGTTATCGCATGGAAACTACCTTTAAGTACACACTAGTGTACAGGTCTATTTGTTTCCATGTGTGCATCCTCCATTACAATATCTTTCCTTTGGTATAAAGAGTGTCTTCTAGGCTGTTTCTTATTCTTTAGAAAATATGAAAAAGTGTCAGGAATCTTCCTCACATTCATTGTTGAAAGCCTAATTATTCTATAACATAGTTGTCTACTTTATCTCATTGTTAATTCACTTCATAGCTAATTCATCAAAACAAGTTACTGCAAAGCAATACAGCAGGAAAATAAAAGCTGTTTTCCTTTCTCATCTTGACTTCTTTTTTCTTTCATTAATATCAACCAAGCTGAGAGCTGATACTTTAGAGCCTGACTCTGGGTAGGTGTTAATGAAGGTAATGTAACCACCAGTTTATTCTCTGCCAAGCAATGCGCTCTTAGAAAATCATGCTGATTTTGAAAAGGAAATTAAATGAATCTATCAAGCTATGTAAAACAGATTAAAATGTCTTTGTTGTTAATTTTTCCTTTTCTATTTTTTTTTTTTTTTGCCAAACGGTCCTCACTGCAACAATATTGCAAATAAATATTGGGATCATGCTGTTCAATCAAATAGATCTTACCAGTGGTGGGATTCAAATATGTGAACAACCGGTTCTCTGTGTGGATGCCGCTTCCAGAAGTCTGTTCTGGGCCTGGGCAACAAAAAATTAACTACCGGTTCTGCCAAAGTGATGCGAACCGGCTGAATCCCACCACTGGATCTTACCTGCCAGAGTGGATCCTTCTGTTCTGGAAAGAGCTCAAAATATTTGTGAGCCAATTGAATTGGACGTAGTGTCTGCAGCTTTAGGTTGGTCCAGCTTTGCACAAAACTGGCCAGGTTGACAAATGTGTATAACCCCAGTCGGTCATTCCCATAGTTAGACAAGTGGGTCATGAAGATACTGATCTGAAAATAAACACACAAATGTTAGTGACTTGTAATAGCAGGAGGATGTCACTGGGTGGCATTAGGTATATTTCAGATCTGGATATGTATAGTTGCCTGTTTTTAAAGGGCTCTACTAGCAATCTACTAGCAATTGCTATTCAAAGGTATGCTGTGTAGATTTTAATAGATGTATTCTGTTAAAATTGAAACAACAACAAAAGAGAATAGCAATTAATAGGCCATCTTTGTATGTTGTCACATGTAGCTTGGATCGCCAAGAAATTTTTTTTTACCCCCACCCCTGAGAATTACTTGCATTTTCTAAATTTCTCACAGTCTGAATTTTTAAACTGCTCCCATAATTGGATTGTTACAGAAAATCCAAACAGAGCCATAATGCATTCACTTTCCACACTTTTGATGGTTATGATACAATAGAAACTCACAGAATTTGTTTACACTTCTGAAAAGTATAATTTGTCTTCAAAAGTATTTCTCTTTGCCCACATCTATTTTTAAAATTCAGTTTGGCCCTAAAGTGAAGGTCTGTTTGATTTTCTCAAAGTTGATTTACTCTTTTAAAACTCATAGTAAGTGATAAGGTGTCTTCCAGATTTATATGATACACAAACTTTTGTTTGAAGGAAATATGTCTTCTATCTTTTCTACAATGTTATTTTATTTACTTTTGAATGATTACGGCTTTCCGAAGAGTATAATGGAAAATAACTTTCATAAAGGCAAAGTTACTACTTTATTAAGAGATGTTCCTTATCTAATCTAAGGATTTATTGTAAGATTGATCAAAATCAAGATATGTATCTGAAATAAACAAATTGCACATTCTTAAAATTAACAGGATGTAATTATAAGACTCTGCTCTGTTTCATTCACTTCTATTTAAACAAAAATATGCCTTTTTAATGGAAATACAAATTAATGGCACTATTGCAATTACAGCAAAGTAGCAATTAAAACATTGTAGCAGTTAAGGCATTGTTTGGAAACTCCTAACACAATAACTTCCTAGAAGGAATATTATTGTGGGAACCATTTCTCCTACTCACATAGAGGAAGCATAAGGAATTCTCTGATATAACATTTTACTCCAGTGTACTAATCAAGTCTCAACATGGAAAACAAAGGAACACAGCTGTATTTCTCCACACATTC